>NC_059372.1:4615287-4750287 GCF_019703515.2 Myxocyprinus asiaticus
TAGAAAAAGACTCCCCCTGCTTTATATATCTAGCCAAAAGCTTCCCTGCTTTGTCCCCCGACTCAAAGTGTGACTGTCTTGCCCTGAATAGCCAAAACTCCACCTTCCGTGACAACATAGTATTATATCTGTATTTCAAACGGGTCAATTCTCTGAGGCCTTCAGATGACATTCGGCGCTTCAGTTCTGCCTCGGCACTTTTAACATTCCCTTGCAACTCCACGAGTTCTCGTGCTTTTAATTTTTTGGTGAATGAGGCATACTGTATGATCCGACCCCTAAGAACCACCTTAAGTGCCTCCCAATCCATGCCCACAGAGGATACTGAGGACCAGTTGGTCTCCATATAAACATTGATTTCAGCCTTTAACATTTGTTGGAATTCAGGATTTTGCAAAAGGGATACATTAAAGCACCAACTACATCATTTATTTTTCTCTGTATGTGGCAACATCTCTAAACTCACCAGGGTGTGATCTGAGACTAAGATGTTTCCAATTGAGCAGATGAAATGAGGGACTTAGATAAAAAAAAAAAAAAATCTATTCTAGAATAAATCTTATGGACTGATGAAAAAATGTATAGTCCCTACCATATTGGTTCAAAAATCTCCAAATATCTGTAAGACCAAGATTTTTACACATCCTGTGAAGTGTTAATTTTGCTCTAGGGGGCTTACACACTTTTGCTTCAATATGATCAAGGACTGAGTCCACCAAAAGATTAAAGTCTCCTCCCAATATTATATCATAAGGGGTTTGCAACATCCCTTCAAGATCTATAAAATAGTCCTATCATCAGCGTTAGGTGCATAAATATTAGCCCAAATCAACCTTTGCCCCTGAATTTCTGCTAAAACAATAATGACTCTTCCTATTTTATCTTTAATCTGTTTGAGACATTTGAATGCTTACTTATCAGTGTAATGACTCCCCTGCTCTTACATGAGCCAGCACTAAAGAAAACATGTCCACCCCATATCTTCCCAAATTTTTCAGCTTCCTGCGGGGAAAGATGTGTTTCTTGAAGAAACACTATCATATTTCTTACGTTTAAGAAAAGAAATAGCCTTCCTTCTTTTTATGGGGTGCCCCAACCCATTCACATTCCACGAGGACAGAGACAATCCACTCATATTAACATTTTGGCATATCAGAAAAAATAGATTGTGTATCAAAAATAAAATTATAAAGACCACATTCCAACATTAGTGCAACAATCAAACCTCAAACTTCCCCCCAAACCAAACAAACAGAAAAAAGAAAAACGAATTAACCCCGCATACGACAGCGCAAACTGGCTTCCATCCCTCTAAACTCAAACAGTCCATGTACGCCTATGAGAGCCCCCGTGACAGCTTTGCCATCGGATTGCTTAAGTCCAGTGTTTCTATACAAATTTTGTGAGACAGAATTACGCAAAGGAAGATATCTATGAAACAACCAACAACCAACCTAGGAGGCATAAGCACAACGAACATGCAGATTCATCCACTACACTGTTCCGAAGGATTGCTACTACACAAAGTAACAAAAAGCACAAAAAGAAACAAAAAAGGTACTCAGTTTCCACAGACGGTCAAGTGAATGTTCAGTGAGTCAGGCTCACTTGGCTGCAACGTGAGTACCATAAGATAACTTAGTCAATCCATTGACTTTATGAAGGACATTGGTTGCTGGGGCCATGTAAACATTTTGTGGCCATCCTTAGCATCTATTCTCAATTTGGCCAGGAACATCAGTGCAAAGCGACCTTCTTGCATTCCTTGAATCGATCAATTTTCTCTCGTCAAATTCGCAAAGTCTGGGAACATGAAAATGCTGTGGTTCTTCCAAGAAAGCCTTCCTTTACTCCTCGCGAAACATGAAATCTTTATCAGATGATCTCCGAAATTTGGCCAGAATTGATCTCCATCAATGGACTGCTGAGCCGGAACCCTGTGAGCTTGCTCGATTTCCTGTTTATGGCCTGTTATGTCGAGCAGACTTGGGAAGAGCCCATCCAGGAATTTCACCATATCCCGACCTTCTTCGTTCTCAGAAATTCCAACAATTTGGATGTTATTCCGGCAGTTACGGTTCTCCAAATCCTCCAGCTTCTCCCAGACACACTCCAAATCCACCCTGGCCGCTAGCGGATTAGCAAGTGGATGTACCCGCTCACACAGTTGCGGGCGTAACACCTGGGCAGGCCTGCTGGAGTTGCTGGGATCCAGGGCACTTCCCTTAGAAGGTTTGTGCCTAATTATTCGGATGTCACCAGCCCGCTGAATGACCTCAATAAAAAGGGAGCTCCAGACCCAGTCCAGTGGACGGAGCAGTGTCAACAGGCATTCACACAGGTGAAAGCTGCCCTTTGTGGAGGACCGCTTTTACATTCACCCGATTTCTCTCTCTCTTTCATTTTACAGATGGACGCTTCAGACAGGGGGCTGGTGCTCTCGTAGGTGGTGGAGGGGGAGGAATTCCCAGTGCTGTACATTAGTCACAAGCTCTCACTGAGGGAGACTAAGTACAGCACCATTGAAAAAGTGTGTCTTGCCATCAAGTGGGCCATCCTCACTCTCCGGTACTCTCTGTTGGGGCGGGTCTTCACCCTCTTTTCAGATCACGCCCCACTCCAATGGCTCCACCGCATGAAAGATACCAATGCGCGGATCACCCGTTAGTATCTGGCTCTTCAGCCGTATAGGTTCGAGGTGGTCCAAAGGCCGGGGGCGCAGATGGTTGTTGCGGACTTCCTTTCCAGAAATGGGGGGGTGGGGGGGCAGTAGTGGGCAGACCGGATGACTCCCCGGCCTAAGTCGGGTTGTGGGGATATGTGGCGGCAGGGGCATGCTTGAGCGTTCATTCAGAGAGAGAAAGCGGTAAGGGTGCACACACTTGAGCGCTATAATGTCTAACACCTGTTTCTGATTGCAGTAAGCACTGGGAAGAGCGATAAAAAGGGACCACACCATAGACAAGGGAGAGAGAGCTACCTGTCTGAAAGAGACTATCTTGAGTTTAAGCTAAAACGTGTTCTGCTGAAAAGCCCCTTTGAGTTGTTTATTAAAGAGCACCTATTATGGTTTTTCAAATATTACCTTTAATGTAGTGTGTTATATAGCTGTTTGTGAATGTAAAAAAGTCAGCAAAGTTTAAAAAAAAAAGGGCACAACAAATGGAGTTATTGACACCCAAGAGAAAGAACTGATTCTGAACACCTGAAACAAGTCATTAGTAATTCCAGACTTACTTCCTGTACTAAGCTACGTAATTTGTTAACAAAAAACTCGCCTCTGGTCTGTATACGTGTAAAGCCAGTACACGCTGTTAGCCTCTGCTAACCGGCTAACTCACGTTATTGTCAAACTACATATAAACTTACCACAGAGAAACGTCCTGTTCTCGTCGTGCTTGCAATGGTGGTTCGGGTTGATCTTCCGATGTATCACTATCAGACTCAGGCTCATATTGGTAAGGTAAAACAGACATTTTTTCAGACGGAGCCGAAACTCAGATATGGTAGTGGGCATTTCCTTTCCGACATGCGCTGTAAGTGGTAGACCAATCACAACAGACTGGGACATCTGACCAATCAGAGCAGAGTAGGCTCTCTGAAAGGAGGAGTTTAGAATGAATCCTTTAGAACAGATCATTGAATGAGTCGTTTTTGACACTGGGAAAAAAAGGTAATGCTGCAATTTAAATTATGAGCAAATTAAAATGTGTTTTGAACTTGGATGCATGTAAATTTATTGTATGAGACCTTTAAAACTAAATTAGGCACGTTTAAAAACCATAATAGGTGCACTTTAAAAGTTATACAGTCTGTTACAAAAATCAATTGACTTCAGCAATTTTTCCAAAGTTGGCATGCTTGTAACTCTAAAAGTATTAAAGGAGACCTATTATGCCCCTTTTCACAAGTCTCAGGTGTCCCCAGAATGTGTCTGTGAAGTTTCAGCTCAAAATACCCCACGGATCAATTATTATACCATGTTGTAAATGCCTCTTTTTGGGTGGAATCAAAAACACGATGTTTTCATGTGTGTCTCTTTAAATGCAAATGAGCTGCTGCTCCCTGCCCCCTTTCCGGAAGAGGGCTGTGCCTTTACAGCTTGTGCTTCGGATACTATAGCAACAACAAATCAGAACCAATATGACTGACACCGTAAATACTGGAGTTCAGCCATATATGTATGAGCAACCATAAACGATGCAAAACATAGGCATTTTGAGTTTGTGATCGTGCTTCTTATGTAGAAAATCACTTCCTACCCTCCATCTGCATTTCACGCCACAGCAACGCAGTGACGTTACGTCATGTGCAAACAAGCTATAAAGACATAGCTCTGGTCTCCGAGAATACAATCAGAGACAATGGAAACTTTAGCTGCATTAGCTGTTGAATCAGCTAACAAGCACATTCGGAAAGGCGATTTGCAAACATTCACAAAATATAAAGTGTGATACTTACATCTTCAGGATATAAAGCTGGAACACGAACAGTTGGTACTGATCCATGCTTGAGAGTAAATTTTTTTGAAAATCCTGCTTTATATTGACCCTCATTCACAAAGCAATCCGGTGTAAAATGATTTGAACAAACATACATGAATTTTGGTATGTTTTGGGGCATATTTTCTTCAAAAACAAAACTTGTCCACTTCAGTGGCTCTGATTCCAGGAGTACATGAAGACTCTTATGTTCACTTTTACAGCCAACAACAGAACACTTATGACACTTACGAAGTTGACATTATTTTTCTCACTGTAGCTGCTCCAGCGTGGAAAAAAAATGGCGGACTGTGTGTCGATCACTCAGGGGAGGATCTATGATAATAGGGTGGAGTCCGTCACCAGTCATGGGCGTGGCCTGCTCTAAAGTGACGTCACTTTAGAGCAGATACGAAAACCAGTCATTTTGAGACTGTTTTTGATTAATAGAAATATAAGAAAGAGGAATGGGTGGACTTTTAACATTGTAGGGTGGTTGTGTACACACACTGCCGACTCACATTATGTTCAAACACCATGTAAAAGTGAATTTTGCATAATAGGTCCCCTTTAAAGATATATTAATATCCTTTTAGGTTTTGTTTCAGAACAAACTTTTTTTTTTTTTTTTTTTGGAACCTAAATTTTGGCTCCATGTGCAAATTGTTGAACTTTACCCATTTTCAATGGTCGAAAACCAAATGTGGGTCACTTTATATAAAGCTGATACTTACTTATGGCACCACATTGAGATCCCCATATCTCTGGGAATGAACCATATAGGTCCTTAAAATGAAGACACCAAAAGTAAAGATTGTTCTGAACCAGAATCTAAAATATTAAGATATTAAGATATCTTTAATACGTCTTCAGTTACAGGCACACCAACTTTGGAAAAAGAACATGAAAAGTGCTTTTTCCCATTTTTGAACTGTCACCATTGGCATATAATGCAACAAGTATCGCTTTCAGACAACTGTTTTAGTAACAGACCTATCAATCTCTGTGTAAATATAAAATAATGATGCTGCTAACTTTCTAAGGTTATATTTTTTTTATCTGTGGTTTTGCTCCAAAATCATAGGTGAAAATTATCATTTTGACACCCCTCTACAAAATAGTGGATTACTCAGTAAATATTCATCCATGGCATTTAATATTCTGTCTTTGTTTTACCAGAAAAAAAAAAAAAGAAAAAAAAAAGACAAAAGAAAAAAGATAAATCACAATTTTGAGCTTGGGACCTCTGATTGAGTTGACACAGAATGACTCTATATGGAATATTCCAAGCTGCTTAGAGGCACAGTTAACTTAGTGTATGTAAACTTCTGACCCACTGGAATTGTGATACAGTCAATTAAAAGTGAAACATCTGTCTGTAAACAATTGTTGGAAAAATTACTCATGTCTTGCACAAAGTAGATGTCCTAAACGACTTGCCAAAACTAGAGTTTGCTAACATGAAATCTGGTGGTTAAAAAATGAGTTTTAATGACTTCATGAAGTGTATGTAAACTTCTGATTCAACTGTATATTGATAGGCTGCTGATTATCATTATTAGTTTTTATGGTTATCTGTTTGATACTGTCATAAAACACCTTGTTACATGTACTGTAGTATCTTAGCTCATCTTTTTCTTAAGCATTTTGTCCTGAAATGAAAAACAACATTAAAGGAAGAAATGTACCTGAAGGAACTAAATCATCTTCATCACTGTGTTCCTCTTCTTTTATCCCCTCCTGCTTCACTTCGATCTTCACTGGTATCTGCAGCATCTTCTGTTCTCCAGTGTTACAGACAGAAGCCAGAGACTCTGTGGAGATTTGATCATCATCATCATCACTCTGTTGTTCCTCTACTTTGATTTCTCCTCTCATCTTCATCATGTTCCTGCAGTCCAGCAGCTTCACTGAACACATTTTCACTGGTGTCTGCAGCATCTGCTGTTCTCCAGCATTACAGACAGAAGTCAGAGACTCTGTGGAGGTTTGATCACCCTGATTACCATCAGTAGAACAGAGTAAAGTGAGCTGTGAGTCCTGTGTGTCTTTGGATCTCTGTTCAGAGAGTTTCTCAAGCAGTCGCTGTGGTGTGGACTGATCTCTGCCGCTCCACACTGAATCCTGACATTCTGAGGAGGTCTCATCAGTCACACACACTGAAGATTGACAGGAAACCTTTTCCAGCTCCTGACAAACACAACACAATCACATCTGTACCGTTCATCATATCACATCATTTGAAAGCTTACAATCTCAACTTTAAGGATGAAATGAATGTTTAACCTGTAACCTGTCCTCTCTCTCCATCAGTTTTGTCTTCAGTGACGTCACCTCTTTCTTCAGCTGAGAGATTTCTGTGATGAAACCATCAATATTCAACATGGACAGATCAGATTTAAAGCAGATCACATCCACCTGCTGTCTCAACATGAACATCTGAACACAAAAACATCATCATTATAATGGACTGACATTCATCAAACTCAAAAAGATTATTATATGATTATAAGCAAGAACAAAAGTGTTGAACAAAATAACTGTTTCTGAGATCTTATAAATGTGTGCTTTGCGTTTGGTTTTATTTTCCTGACAGCAGGAATATTATCAGATATTAGTCCATGGCGGTGTAATATAAGATCAGATATCGGTCCATGGCGGTGTAATATATGATCAGATATCGGTCCATGGCGGTGTAATATATGATCAGATATCTGTCCATGGCGGTGTAATATATGATCAGATATCTGTCCATGGCGGTGTAATATAAGATCAGATATCGGTCCATGGCGGTGTAATATATGATCAGATATCAGTCCATGGCGGTGTAATATATGATCAGATATCGGTCCATGGCGGTGTAATATATTATCAGATATCAGTCCATGGCGGTGTAGTATATGATCAGATATCAGTCCATGGCGGTGTAATATATGATCAGATATCAGTCCATGGCGGTGTAATATATGATCAGATATCAGTCCATGGCGGTGTAATATATGATCAGATATCAGTCCATGGCGGTGTAATATATGATCAGATATCAGTCCATGGCGGTGTAATATATGATCAGATATCTGTCCATGGCGGTGTAATATATGATCAGATATCAGTCCATTGCGGTGTAATATATGATCAGATATCAGTCCATGGCGGTGTAATATATGATCAGATATCAGTCCATGGCGGTGTAATATATGATCAGATATCTGTCCATGGCGGTGTAATATATGATCAGATATCAGTCCATGGCGGTGTAATATATGATCAGATATCAGTCCATGGCGGTGTAATATATGATCAGATATCAGTCCATGGCGGTGTAGTATATGATCAGATATCAGTCCATGGCGGTGTAATATATGATCAGATATCTGTCCATGGCGGTGTAATATATGATCAGATATCTGTCCATGGCGGTGTAATATATGATCAGATATCAGTCCATGGCGGTGTAATATATGATCAGATATCAGTCCATGGCGGTGTAATATATTATCAGATACCAGTCCATGGCGGTGTAGTATATGATCAGATATCAGTCCATGGCGGTGTAATATATGATCAGATATCAGTCCATGGCGGTGTAATATATGATCAGATATCAGTCCATGGCGGTGTAATATATGATCAGATATCGGTCCATGGAGGTGTAATATATGATCAGATATCTGTCCATGGCGGTGTAATATATGATCAGATATCAGTCCATTGCGGTGTAATATATGATCAGATACCAGTCCATGGCGGTGTAGTATATGATCAGATATCAGTCCATGGCGGTGTAATATATGATCAGATACCAGTCCATGGCGGTGTAGTATATGATCAGATATCAGTCCATGGCGGTGTAATATATGATCAGATACCAGTCCATGGCGGTGTAATATATGATCAGATATCAGTCCATGGCGGTGTAATATATGATCAGATACCAGTCCATGGCGGTGTAGTATATGATCAGATATCAGTCCATGGCGGTGTAATATATGATCAGATACCAGTCCATGGCGGTGTAATATATGATCAGATATCAGTCCATGGCGGTGTAATATATGATCAGATACCAGTCCATGGCGGTGTAGTATATGATCAGATATCAGTCCATGGCGGTGTAATATATGATCAGATATCTGTCCATGGCGGTGTAATATATGATCAGATATCAGTCCATTGCGGTGTAATATATGATCAGATATCAGTCCATGGCGGTGTAATATATGATCAGATATCAGTCCATGGCGGTGTAATATATGATCAGATATCTGTCCATGGCGGTGTAATATATGATCAGATATCAGTCCATGGCGGTGTAATATATGATCAGATATCAGTCCATGGCGGTGTAATATATGATCAGATATCGGTCCATGGCGGTGTAATATATGATTAGATATCGGTCCATGGCGGTGTAATATATTATCAGATATCAGTCCATGGCGGTGTAGTATATGATCAGATATCAGTCCATGGCGGTGTAATATATGATCAGATATCAGTCCATGGCGGTGTAATATATGATCAGATATCAGTCCATGGCGGTGTAATATATGATCAGATATTGGTCCATGGAGGTGTAATATATGATCAGATATCAGTCCATGGCGGTGTAATATATGATCAGATATCAGTCCATGGCGGTGTAATATATGATCAGATATCAGTCCATAGCGGTGTAATATATGATCAGATGTCAGTCCATTGCAGTGTAATATATGATCAGATATCAGTCCATAGCGGTGTAATATATGATCAGATATCAGTGCATAGCAGTGTAATATATTATCAGATATCAGTGCATAGCGGTGTAATAGATGATCAGATATCAGTGCATAGCAGTGTAATATATGATCAGATATCTGTCCATTGCGGTGTAATATATGATCAGATATTATGATGAGATATCAGTCCATAGCGGTGTAATAGATGTTCTGTTCTAATTATGTTTACCTTCAGATATTCATAGAGATGACTTTAATCATTAATAGCAAAATAAAATGATTTTTCATAATATGTAATATAATTTTCACTAAAATCACAATCTCAACTCAGTCATGTGTGTATTCATGTACAGTCAGAATATTATAACAAACACTATAGACATAAGATGATAATTAAAAAAAAACTTCTCAAATTCATAAGTTGCTTAGATGATCAAAACAACTTCTTTAATTATTGTAAACATACACAACTACAAAACGTTAAATGTTAATTAATAGCAATTACATGATAAACCAACTTGTTGACCATGTCCGTTAATCACCAACGAAGAGCATTTTTGAAGGAGAAAAAAACTGAAATAAGCCTATAAAATATATTTATACAACATATAATCTTCACTGAACAATCAGTCGCTGGATTTAACGAGCTCATTTGTCAGAAATTAATCATGAAATTCTTGGATTTCTGCTTGTTTCTCATGAAATTGAATATTTTAAAGAGTCCGTCACAAAACTGCCACAAACGACGATAATAAGCTTCTATTACGATCATTAAAACGCCAAAGAGAGAAAAAACAACATGCACAGAAAAACACCACATGACTATAAATCTCACAAATGAGATGAACACATACCGAATCGAGCGCTCAAACTTCTTCTTCGGAGGTTTAATGGCGGTTTGCAAACCAATCTTTGTTGGTGCTTTACCGCCACCAACTGGTAATGTCTACAAGGTAACCCCCAGTTACCTAAAGTCTCGCGAGAGCCGCATTGCATCGCCTTGAAAGACCAGATTAGGCGGCTGCAGTCATGGGAGGAGTGGAATAAGAGCTGTCAAGTCATAAAGTTCTCACTTCTCATAGTGGATCAGACACCTTCGAGATCAAAGGCAGATATCGAGGGATTCACGTTCATAAGCTGTTGATTCTTCTTCTGTTTTAGTAGCGGATCGCAACTTAAAGGTGCACTAACCAAGATTTTAGCAAAGATTTAGCTGGCTTTTACTCGTCACATCGGTCCTAGAAGTACTTGAATTTTTGGACTCAATACTGACACCTATCATCCTGGAGTGCTGTCGCCTCACACCAAATGAGTTTGACGATGATGATCTTCTGTTTTGTTACTTTTAGTCTGTTTTTATCCGTCTCATATTACACACATCCCTATAATGGACATTCTTCTATCCAATCCAAATGAATTTTTGCGCATTGTTGCAGCGCACTGGACTGTGAACTGACAGCTGAGAAATGTGAGCTCTCGGCCGGCTGAACACTGCTTTGTGCTCACGCTTGCTGTTTGATGTCACGCTGCTTATCCTTGTTCTGCGCGTTGAGAGCTGCAGGTCATAGCTGTTTAATCACTCCAGCAGGGACCTCTCATTTGGACATGTTATCTTTCCACTTTTACTCATTCTGGTTGGACTGTCTGGTGGATCACACTCCTGTTTATCAATACCGTACCATCATTGGTACCACTGATGACCATTGCATGACACAGTGTGTCATGAGGGGGCGACCTGCTCCATTTAAAATTAAACAGCTTTTATAGGGTTTCTGATAAGACTTCAGTCTTCATCTTATGTGAGTGTATATCATTTTCAACATATTTCTAAAATATGCTATTCATGTCTTTGTGTAAAACTTTTTTAATTAGCAAAATGAACTTAGTGCACCTTTAACAGTACATAACCGCCACCTGCTGTTATGCACTTTTGCTGATAAAGTGGATATAATTTTAATAATTTAATAGGTTTCTTTAAAATGAAAATAAATGTAATAAAGACACTCAATGTACATGTTATTTAATTTCCCCCATTAGATGTGTCTAATGGGGGAAATTAATGGGGGGGATTTTTCTCTTTTTTCACCCAGTTTGGAATGCCCAATTCCCTATGCGCTTTTAAGTCCTTGTGGTCACGTAGTGATTCGCCTCAATCCAGGTGGCGGAGGACGAATCTCAGTTTCCTCTGCATCTGAGACCGCCAACCCACGCATCTTATCATGTGGCTTGTTTAGCGCGTTGCCACAGAGACATAGCGCGTGTGGAGGCTTCACGCCATCCACCGCGGCATCCACGCACAACTCACCATGCACCCCACCGAGAAAGAACCACATTATAGTGACCTCGAGGAGGTTACCCCATGTGACTCTACCCTCCCTAGCAACCAGGCCAATTTGGTTGCTTAGAAGACCTGGCTGGAGTCACTCAGCACACCCTGGGATTCGAACTAGCGAACTCCAGGGGTGGTAGCCAGCGTCTTTTACCACTAAGCTACCCAGGTCCCCTCATGCATTTTTAGTTTAATAAAGACACTTATTTTAGATATTTCAGAAATATGATAACAATCACATATCCCCAGAGTCGGCACCAGGATTAATTACTTAGTGGGGCATTTGAAATTTCTAGGGGGGCACACATTCACTTTACCATAACTGTAGCTACTGTAACACGACTAAAATGACTGGTGGTGTTCATTATACGGTTTCACCATTAACCACAATTAAAAATGGCACGGTTAATTTAAGACAAGAAATTTTTTATTTACACATGGCAAAATACTATGTATGTAATATATAAATTACTACTATAAAGGAATTTTTGCGTTGTAAGCCTAAAAGTGTAGATCTTTTGCGCTTGTGACTGGCTGGTTACTGGCAGTTATTATGGTTACGGACGGAAGCTGCGTGTCGTGGACTGAACGTGAAACTGCGCCTTAAACACACAAACTCCAAAATATAAGAAAGGAATTCAATCTACCAGTCTCATAACCATAAAAAGGGACTTAAATGATCTGTTTGGAAGCATTTAAATAACTGACTGAAGATGATCAGATGTAATACAGACAGTTACAGAAGTCATATAAATGTACACATCCTACAAATGGGACATGATGTTTCACAAGTCCTCCAACAACAAACTAGTGAGTTTATTATTTTTGGCTGTGGTGCTTTTAAAGGGATGAACTGAAAGATGCAATTTTTTGTTATATTTAAGCATACTGACAGCGCTGTGCATTTATGTGTAGTTACTCTCAGTGTGATAAACTTTGAGAAGTTGCATCTCTATTAGTTTTGTTTAAATCTTCCAGAACTCAAGCAAACACTTGTTGATATAAAAGAACATATCGAATCAATCACACTGTGCATCTACTTGTACAGACTGATCAATTAATACAAGAATGGAGGGCCCCATTCCAGCTAACAGATCAACTTACCATATGTGTATACAGTATGTCCTTCAGTCTTTCACTTCTGATCCTTCAATAATTTGGGGTTTCAAATAAAATCAAATCACTTTTATTGTCACACAGCCATATACACATGTGCAATGGTGTGTGAAATTCTTGGGTGCAGTTCCGATCAACATAGCAGTCGTGACAGTGATGAGACATATACCAGTTTACAATAACATCAAATTAACACAACACAATTTAAAGTCTAATATATACATAATTACACACAACACAATATACAAATAATAACATACACTGTACAGTATACAATACACACAATATAGATACACATTAGTCAATAAAAAAAGTATATATAGAATGTACAGTAGGTTGTATTGTACTGTATTGACATTCAGGCTGTCGGTTGATAGTAAGTTGTTAAGAGAGAATAAAATATAATAATAATATAATTTATGACAGTCCGGTGTGAGATATAAGAGTAAGAGTAATAAAGTGCAGTGCTGATGTGTTTTGATTGTGGGAGATCAAGAGTTCAAAAGTCTGATTGCTTGGGGGAAGAAGCTGTCATGGAGTCGGCTGGTGCGGATCCTGATGCTGCGATACTGCCTGCCTGATGGTAGCAGTGAGAACAGCCCATGGCTCGGGTGACTGGAGTCTCTGATGAACCTCCGAGCTTTTTTCACACACCGCCTGGTATATATGTCCTGGAGGGAGGGAAGCTCACCTCCAATGATGTGTCTGGCAGTTCGCACCACCCTTTGCAGTGCTTTGCGGTTGTGGGCTGTGCTATTGCCGTACCAGGCGGAGATGCAGCCAGTCAGGATGCTCTCTACAGTGCAGGTGTAGAACCGTGTGAGGATATGGCGGTTCATTCCAAACTTCCTCAGCCATCTCAGGAAGAAGAGGCGCTGATGAGCCTTCTTCACAACAACTTCAGTGTGGATGGACCATGTGAGTTCCTCAGTGATGTGGACATCCAGGAACTTGAAGCTGCTGACTCTCTCCACTGGTGCTCCATTGATGGTGATGGGACTGTGTTCTCTGTCTTTTCTTCTGAAGTCCACCACAAGCTCCTTTGTCTTACTGACATTGAGGGAGAGGTTGTGCTCCTGACACCAGTGTGTCAGAGTGTGCACCTCCTCTCTGTAGGCTGTTTCATCATTGTCAGTGATCAGACCTACCACCGTCGTGTCATCAGCAAACTTAATGATGGCATTGGAGCTATGTGTTGCCACACAGTCATGTGTGTACAAGGAATACAAGAGTGGGCTGAGAACACAGCCCTGTGGGGCTCCAGTGTTGAGGGTCAGTGATGAGGAGATGTTGCTGCCTATTCTAACCACCTGGTGTCTGCTTGACAGGAAGTCCAGGATCCAGCTACACAGCGAGCTGTTTAAGCCCAGAGCCCGGAGTTTCTCATCTAGCTTGGAGGGCACTATGGTGTTGAATGCTGAGCTGTAGTCTACAAACAACATTCTCACATAAATGTTCTTTTTTCCAGGTGGGAGAGAGCAGTGTGTATTGTAGATTCAATGGCATCATCAGTGGAGCGGTTGTTGCGGTAAGCAAACTGCAATGGGTCTAGAGAGAGAGGCAGCACAGAGCAGATGTAATCTCTGATTAGTCTCTCAAAGCATTTGCTGATGATGGGGGTCAGAGCAACAGGATGCCAGTCATTTAAGCAGGTGATTTTGGATTGCTTTGGAACAGGCACAATGGTGGATGTTTTAAAGCATGTGGGGACAACAGACAAAGAGAGGGAAAGGTTGAAAATGTCTGTAAAAACACCAGCCAGTTGGTTCGCACACGCTCTGATGACACGGCCCGGAATGCCGTCTGGGCCCGCAGCTTTGTGGATATTCAACATTCGGAAGGATCGGGTTACATCTGCTACAGAGACAGAGAGTGAACTAACCTCTGTAGCTTCGGCTGCGAGAGCTCTCTCCGCGAGGGCGGTGTTATTTCCCTCAAAACGAGCATAAAAAGTATTTAGCTCATCCAGGAGAGAGGCAGCGGTGTTCATGGCAGAGTTTTTATTCCCTTTAAAGTCCGTGATGATGTTAATTCCCTGCCACATGCTTCTAGAGTTGGTGGTGTTAAACTGTCCTTCAATCTTGTTCCTGTACTGGCATTTTGCTGTTCTGATAGTTTTTTGGAGGGCATAACTGGCTTGTTTATTCTCCTCCGCGTTCCCGGAATTAAAAGCGGAGGTCCGCACATTAAGTGCCACGCGAACATCACTATTAATCCATGGCTTCTGGTTCGGATAGATCCGTGTTGTTCTGGTCAGAACAACGTCCTCTTCGCACTTTCTGATGAAACACATTACGCTATCAGCGTAAAGCTCGATGTCGTCATCAGAGGCAGACCAGAACATCTCCCAGTCCGTGTGATCAAAAAAGTCTTGTAGCGTAGAGTCTGATTGGTCCGACCAGCACTGGATCGTTCTGAGGGTGGGTGCTTCCTGTTTCAGTTTCTGCCTGTAAGCGGGCAGAAGCAGAATGGAAGAGTGGTCCGATTTGCCAAATGGTGGGCGGGGGAGGGATTTGTAGCCATCCCGGAAGGGAGAGTAACAATGGTCCAAAACCCGGTCCCCTTGTGTGTTGAAACTAATGTGCTGGTGGTATTTTGGTGTGACTGATTTGAAACTGGCTTTATTAAAGTCCCCGGTCACAATGAACGCGGCCTCAGGGTGCGCGGTTTCCTGCTTGCTTATAATTCCATACAGTTCCTTGAGTGCCCAGTCTGTGTCGGCTTGTGGGGGGATGTACACAGCAGTGATAATGACCACTGTGAGTTCCCTCGGTAGCCAGAATGGTCGACACAGAAGCATGAGAAATTCCAGATCAGGAGAGCAGAAAGACTTGATAGAATGTACGTTCCTCTGATCACACCAGGATTTGTTGATCATAAAACATACACCACCACCTCTGCTTTTACCTGAGAGGTCTTTCGCTCTGTCCGCTCGATGCACGGAGAACCCTGTGGGTTCAATGGCTGAGTCTGGAATCTCCGCAGACATCCAAGTTTCCATAAGGCAGATAATGCAGCAGTCCCTCGTCTCTCGTTGGAAAGAGATCCGCGCTCTCAGCTCGCAGAACTTGTTATCCAGAGACTGAATATTTGCCAGTAGAATACTGGGTAACGGGGGTCGATTTGCACGGCGTCTTACTCTGATGAGGACGCCGGCTCTGTTTCCCCTTTTCCTTCTGCGTTTCTGCAGCCGTGCAGCACAGACAAAGGGCTCCGCTTGCGTGTTTGTAAACAGTGGGTCGGCATTGAGGAATTTGAAGTCCGGTTTACGGTGTGCAATTGCTGAACCAATGTCCAAAAATGTTTGTCTGTCGTAGACAATAAGGCAGACAACATCCAAAACAAAAAACATAAGAATTGTAAACAAAACAAACAAAACACTACCATGTTGTGTCGGAGCTAGCAACGCAGCAGCCATACTCGGCGCCATCTTGAGTCTTACTGTCTTACTTTATTGATATTTGTCTAAATTTCACTTTCTTCCACTTTCTTCACCTGCTGTTAGACTACTGTGAATGTCGCCAGGCAGCGAGAAATGGTTCAAGACTTCAATAAACCAAGTAAAATCGCAAATGTACAGCAGTGCATGTGCTGTTGCAATCAAAATTATTAAATTATTCAAAATTATCAAAGGTAAGCATTTCTGATGACCCACAATTTTTAAAGATTACATCTATATCAGTTGAGTGACATATTCAAAGTCATAGTGTGAATATATACAGTAGCCTAATATTTCTAAATAGCAGAATTTTTTAAAAATACAGCTATGTCATAATTATTCAAACCCTATTGCATGTAGCTATACATATATATACACTGGCGGCCAAACGTTTGGAATAATGTACAGATTTGTTCTGTTTTGGAAGGAAATTGGTTCTTTAATTCACCAAAGTGGCATTCAACTGATAACAAAGTATAGTCAGGACATGTAAAAAAACAGCACCATCACTATTTGAAAAAAGTAATTTTTGATTAAATCTATACAGGCCCCATTTCCAGCAGCCATCACTCCAACACCTTATCCTTGAGTAATCATGATAAATTGCTAATTTGGTACTAGATAATCACTTGCCATTATATCAAACACAGTTGAAAGCTATTTGGTTTGTTAAATGAAGCTTAACATTGTCTTTGTGTTTGTTTTTGAGTTGCCACAGTATGCAATAAACTGGCATGTCTTAAGGTCAATATTAGGTCAAAAATGGCAAAAAAGAAATAGATTTCATACAAAGGTGTACACTACAGTCTTCAAAGACAAAGGACAACTGGCTCTAACAAGGACAGAAAGAGATGTGGAAGGCCAGATGTACAACTAAACAAGAGGATAAGTACATCAGAGTCTCTAGTTTGAGAAATAGACGCCTCACATGTCCTCAGCTGACAGCTTCATTGAATTCTACCCGCTCAACACCAGTTTCATGTACAACAGTAAAGAGAAGACTCAGGGGTGCAGGCCTTATGGGAAGAATTGCAAAGAAAAAGCAACTTTTGAAATAGAAAAACAAAAAGAAAATGTTAGAGTGGGCAAAGAACACAGACACTGGACAACAGATAATTGGAAAAGAGTGTTATGGATCTTAACCTCATTGAGTCCACATCCACACTATTACATTTTTGTTTGAAAACATACGTTTCACTACATTTTGGCCTTCCGTCCACACAGAGATGGCTTTTTGAAAACATTCTCCCTAGTGGATAAATTTGAAAAACGCTGTCTTCGTATTTGTAGAAATTGCTGTCCGGCGGCAGAACACGAGGTCAATTGTGTTTCATACCATACATGGAAATGACACAGGGCCACACTCCTTACGTTTGTTTTCGCGTGTGCAATAGGGATTTAAGATTTTTTCAGATTTTTCAGTGTGGACAAGAACATTTTGGAAAACTTTTGAAAAATGGCAGTGTGGACAGAGAGCATTTTGAAAATGTAATCTGATTAATGTGGACGTACGCCACAGAAGATAATGGTAAATAGATTAAATAAAAAATAAATAAATAGAAGAATTCAGTAAAAGGACAGTTTTTCCTGCACACCTTTTTTAATTTCAGGGTATTTTTTTGTCTTTTTCAGTGGCATTTTGTGCCCTGAGCCCCTCTTAATTTCTGACCCTGATTGCAGGTATTGTCACTACAATAACACTGTGGGAACTTGGTATTCGTAAGGAAAAGACAAAAATTCTGTAAGCTTCTTACAGAGTTTGATGGTCATACCAAGTAAATGTAAAAGTTTAAAGTAAGCCTGGTAATAATAATTGCAGTAACTATGGTATTTTGACAGAAACTATGGTTACCATGGTAAATGTTCCCAGTACATTTTTAATGAATAACAGTTTCAACAGAATCCATTGGATCAATCAGTGTCACGCTGGCCATTGATATTCATTTGTTGACCACAAAAAATCCCGTCTAATAAAAATTAAGTTACTGGTCTCTCCTAACAAACTAAACAATTGATAACACATTTAAAAAAACTTCAAAGCTAACTATTTTGTGGTGTTTGCTTTAGCATGGTGCCATTAATTACTGTTGTTCTAACCTTCATTAAGGGATTTTCCAAAATGTTTCAAAAACCCCATTGGTTTAAGGATATTCCAAATCTCAACCAGTCTACGCTCATTCACTGTTACTAAGGTTAGGTTTAGGGTTAGATTTAGTGGCAGGGTTAAGGTTAGAGTTAGGTTTAGGTTTAAGGGTAGGTGTAGGGTTTTTGTAGGACTCTAAATAAACACAAAAAACACAGTGCGTGAACATTCAATGCAGCTCTCACAAGACTTTAGGTAACTGGGGGTAATCTTCTAGACATGACCGGTGCGAGACGGTTGAGGCTGTCTCGCCCCATTACTATGTTAGTTTGGGACTTTGCGCTTGCATTAAAAGTACACAGGCCCTGCTTTCGAGCCACCATGGATTCAGTGAGTTTATGCATATTCTCATCAGAGTTAATGTAAGCAGAGTGAGGTGGAGGCAGAGCGCACAATTTTGCCTGTAGCGAAGAGTGGGCTTTTTGAAAATCAAAGCGTCATGGCTTTCTCTCCATGGAGCGCTCCATTTAATGCTTCATCACTAGCAGAACACCTGCTTACAGCCCTGTGATGATGGGGCCGTGGTTGTGTGTCTGTCTGTGATCTCTAACAGCTGTTTCTTGATACAGTAATAGCAGGGAGAGGCCTCAAAAGCAGCCGAAACACACCAGAGAGCTGAGAGAGAGAGGGACACGAGTGTGCAGCGACTGGCGTGTCTTATTTTGAGTGTTTTAATGTTTTGAGTATTGTGAAGCTGAGATTTGAAGTAGTTTATGCCTGAGTTTTGTGAAGCTGAAGTTTTCAAGAAGTTTATGCTGACTGAGAGTTTTGTTACACTGAACTGTTTGAAATAAGAAACACACTGTGAAGAAAACACACAGAGAGTGTGGAAGGCAGAAAAATAAAAGCCCACCTTAAGCGTGTCATTGCTCCCCGTCTCCTCCTTTCCCATACCCGAACCTGAAGGAGTGTTACACTGGTGCCGAAACCCGGGATTTGAGGGGAAATGTCATCAAGGAGTCCTCAACACTGGGCAAGGTGATCAAAACCATCACCGGCATCCAGCAGAACCAGCATCAGGTCCTCGTCAAACTGCGGCTGGAGCAGGAGCAGTGCTTTCAACTCTTGCTCCAGGCAAAAGCAGAGGACCGACAGGAGTTCCGGAGCCTGATCAGACACGAGGGGGTTGCTACTGCAGCCCGGGAGCCCACCCCGGCTTTCCAAATGGTCACCCTCATCAAAATGGGGCGACCTCTTCGAGAAGACCGCCGAGGTGTGGGAATGGCCACCTGACCAGTGGGCGGCCCGACTGTTGCCATTACTCTCTGGTGAAGTGCAGCTTGCAGTCCAACAGCTCCCCGCAGCCAACCTCCTCATTTACGCTGACTTGAAGAGAGCCATTCTGCAGCAGGTTGGCCGGACCCCCGAACAGAGCCAACAGCACTTCCACGCCCTGAAGCTGGGCAAACACGGCCGCCCGTTCACCTTTGCACAGCAGCTCCGGGACACTTGCCGGAAATGGTTGCTGGCGGGGGAACTCCACGGTCATGGACAAGGTGGTACTGGAGCAGTTCATTGCCCAGCTGCCCCGTGGGATGACCGAGTGGGTCCAGTTCCACCGTCTGGCATCAATGGAGGAAGCAATCCAGCTGGCCGAGGACTACTTGATGGCGTTTACGAGATGCAGGGATACAGAATCTCTCTCTCTGTCTTCTCTCTGTCTCTCTCTCTTACCCCCAAACCCCACTTCCGCTCCTCTTCTTCCCATCCTGTTCCTGCCCCCAGGAGGCTGGGTGGTCCTGTGCCCAGGTTTCCTCCCCACTTAGGGGGGTCTTCTCACCACTCTCTCTCTCCTGCTAACTCTGCCTCTCTCCGCTATCCCTTCCAGGTTGGCGAGTCCATTCCTACGGGTGTAGGAGGGCGGCCTGGGCCGGTCTGTTGGAGCTGAGGGGATCTAGGGCATTTCCAGGACTGTTGCCCCGTAATGGAGGTGGGTACGTTGGTCCAAATTCCCGATGCTCCACAGACTACCCCTGATCAAGCTGGGGCATATTGGATACCGGTGAGTACCCAGGGGGATACATATACAGCTTTGGTGGATTCTGGCTGTTCTCAAACCTACATCCACTAACGTTTGGTACAAGATGGAGCATTGGGCACAAATAGTTGTGTGAAGGTTTGCATGGGGATATCCAAACGTATCCGGTGGTTACCATTGAGATACTATTCAGGGGGAAAAAACATAGAGTGGAGGCTGCGGTTAATTCCTGCCTCACCCATCTGCTAATTTTGGGGACGAATTGGCCTGATTTCAAGAATTTGTTAAGGGAAATATGTGCAGATGGGTCCTGTGTAATAATGCCTCGGTGTGTGACATGCGATGCTATGGCTGGGGAGGCGGTGCCAGGGCTGTCTACGTCTGCTCCGCATCAAAATGACGCAAGGGTGGGGGTCCCTGCTCTCAGGGAGTTCCCTGAAGGGGATTTCCCACTAGAGCATTCACATGATGAGTCCCTCAAACACGCATTTGACCAAGTGAGAGTAATCGATGGTCAACAGCTCCAGCCTAATGTTGCGCTCACATACCCGTATTTTTCAATTATCAAAGATAGGTTGTATCGAGTGATGCAGGACACTCAAATAAAAGAAAATACAACCTAGTTATTAGTCCCGAAGAGCCGTCGGGAAGCTCTCTTCCAGGCGGCTCACCATAATCCAATAGTTGGCCATTTAGGACAGGAAAGAACTCTTAACCAAATCCACCGGCCACACCAAAAGTGCCATTGAGCCCTCTACCGTTAATCAAGAATTGGTATGGACCTCATCGGGCCATTAAAACTGACCGCACACGGGCATCGCTTTGCATTAGTTCTGGTGGACTATGCAACGCAATATCTGGAAGCAGTGCCCCTGCGCAACATCTCAGCACGTAGTGTTGCGGAGGCACTCTTCAGAATAATCTCCTGAGTGGGGATTCTAAAATAAATCCCCACTGATCAAGGCACTACATTTATGTTACGAACACTATGCAAACTGTACAAATTATTAGGTATTAAATCGATTTGCACCAGTGTTTACCACCCACAAACGGATGGGTTGGTGGAACGATTTAATAAAACCCTGAAAAATACGATTCGTAAGTTCGTACACGAGGATGCTAGAAATTGGAATAAATTGCTTGAGCCCCTGTTATTTGCAGTGTGAGAGGTCCCACAATCCTCCACAGGGTTTTCCCCATTTGAGCTGCTGTATGGGCATCGGCCACACGGCGTGCTCGACGTCATATGGGAAGCTTGGGAGGAGGGACCTTCAAACAGTAAAAACGAAATTTAGTACATTCTTGATCTCAGAGCAAATCTCCACACTTTGGGTCAGCTAACATGGGAATTTGCTCCAAGCTCAGGAACGTCAGAGCCGACTGTATGACAGGGGCACTTGACTATGGGAATTCACACCGGGAGATAAAGTACTTGTATTAATGCCCACTTCAAGTTCTAAATTACTCGCCAAGTGGCAAGGGCCCTTTGAGGTCACACGTTGAGTCAGAGATCTTGATTATGAGGTTAAGCGAATGGATTGGGGTGGAGCACGTCAAGTTTACCACCAAGACCAAAAAGGAGGTGAGACAGTTTCTGGGGCTGGCTGGCTACTACCGAAGGTTTGTTCCTAGTTTCTCTGACGTCACCAGCCTGCTGACTGAACTCACTAGAAAGGGGACCCCCGATCCGGTCCAGTGGACGGAGTCGTGAGAACAGGCTTTTCTAAAAGTGAAATCTGCACTTTGTGGGGGACCGCTCTTACATGCTCCAAACTTCTCTCTCTCCTTTATTCTGCAGACATTTTGCAGACGGATGCATCTGACAGGGGGCTGGGGGCGGTTTTTTTGCAGGAGGGGGAGGAGCGACAGGTGCTGTATATTAGTCGTAAACTCTCGCTGCGAGAGACTAAGTACAGCGCCATTGAAAAGGAGTGTTTGGCGATCAAGTGAGCTGTCCTCACCCTCCGCTACTACCTGCTGGGGCGGGCCTTCACCCTCTGCTCAGATCACGCCCCACTCCATTGGCTCCACCGCATGAAAGATACCAACGCACGGATCACCCGTTGGTACCTGGCACTTCAGCAGTTCAAATTTGAGGTGATCCACAGACCGGGGGCACAGATGGCTGTGGCTGGCTTTCTCTCCAGAAATGGGGGGAAGTTGCCCTGGCCTGAGTCGGGCAGTGGGGGTATGTGGTGATGGGGGCGTGGTTGAGTGTATGTTTGCGGGAGAGAGTAAGTAGTGTGGCTCGTCAGGCTGGTTGACATGATCTCTAACAGCTGTTTCTTGTTACAGTGATAGCAGGGAGAGGCCTCAAAAGCAGCCAAAACACGCCATAGAGCTGAGAGAGAGAGGGACACGAGTGTGCAGCGACTGGCGTGTCTTAATTTGAGTGTTCTAATGTTCACTGCTCCCCATCTCTGAAGTAACCTGAAGGTGTGTTACAAGCCCACAATGCAACAACAATTCACCATGTGTTAAGCAGTGTTATACACTATTGATTACAAAGATGGAATTTCTGATATTATCAGAAAGAATGTTAAAAAAATACTCCTACTCCGACATTCAATTTTAACTGCCCCTAGAGCATATATTTCGGAACTGCATCACATGTATGTAACATCAGTGACAGATCTATATTCATACATCTTGAATATTACACCAGGATTGCCACTGAACCTCTTGAAGCTTTCATGCAGGGCAGTTTCTAGGCATAGGTGAACTAGGCAGTCGCCTAGGGCAGCACCATAGGTCAGGAGTAGGCACAGGTGAAAACAATCAAGGTGAATGTATACACTCACTGAGCACTGTACTAGGAACACTATGTTCCTAATAAAGTGCCGACGTGGTCTTCTACTGTTGTAGCCCATCTGCCTTCATGTTCAACATGTTGTGCATTCTGAGATGCTATTCTACTCACTACAATTGTACAGAGTGGTTATCGCAGTGACTGTAGACTTTCTGTCAGCTCAAACCAATCTGGCCATTCTACAGTGCATCCGGAAAGTATTCACAGCGCTTCACTTTTTCCACATTTTATGTTACAGCCTTATTCCAAAATGGATTAAATTCATTTCCTCAAAATTTTACAAACAATACCCCATAATGACAACGTGAAAGAAGTTTGTTTGAAATCTTTGCAAATGTATTAAAAATAAAAAACGGGGAAAAAAAATCACATGTACATAAGTACTCACAGCCTTTGCTCAATACTTTGTTGAAGCACCTTTGGCATCAATTACAGCCTCAAGTCTTTTTGAGTATGATGCTACAAGCTTGGCATACCTGTTTTTGGGCAGTTTCTCCCATTCTTCTTTGCAGGACCTCTCAAGCTCCATCAGGTTGGATGGGGAGCATCGGTGCACAGCCATTTTCAGATCTCTCCAGAGATGTTCAATCGGGTTCAAGTCTGGGCTCTGGCTGGGCCACTCAAGGACATTCACAGAGTTGTCCCGTAGCCACTCCTTTGTTATCTTGGCTGTGTGCTTAGGGTCGTTGTCCTGTTGGAAGATGAACCTTCGCCCCAGTCTGAGGTCCAGAGCGCTCTGGAGCAGGTTTTCATCAAGGATGTCTCTGTACATTGCTGCATTCATCTTTCCCTCGATCCTGACTAGCCTCCCAGTTCCTGCCGCTGAAAAACATCCCCACAGCATGATGCTGCCACCACAATGCTTCACTGTAGGGATGGTATTGGCCAGGTGATGAGCTGTGCCTGGTTTCCTCCAGACATGATGCTTACCATTCAGGCCAAAGAGTTCAATCTTTGTTTCTCATGGTCTGAGAGTCCTTCAGGTGCCTTTTGGCAAACTCCAGGTGGGCTGTCATGTGCCTTTTACTGAGGAGTGGCTTCCGTCTGGCCACTCTACCATACAGGCCTGATTGGTGGAGTGCTGCAGAGATGGTTGTTCTTCTGGAAGGTTCTCCTCTCTCCACAGAGAAAAGCTGGAGCTCTGTCAGAGTGACCATCGGGTTCTTGGTCACCTCCCTGACTAAGGCCCTTCTCCCCCGATCGCTCAGTTTGGCCAGGCGGCCAGCTCTAGGAAGAGTCCTGGTGGTTCCAAACTTCTTCCATTTACGGATGATGGAGGCCACTGTGCTCATTGGGACCTTCAATGCTGCAGAAATTTTTCTGTACCCTTCCCCAGATCTGTGCCTCGATACAATCCTGTCTCGGAGGTCTACAGACAATTCCTTGGACTTCATGGCTTGGTTTGTGCTCTGACATGCACTGTTAACTGTGGGACCTTATATAGACAGGTGTATGCCTTTCCAAATCATGTCCAATCAACAGAATTTACCACAGGTGGACTCCAATCAAGTTGTAGAAACATCTCAAGGATGATCAGTGGAAACAGGATGCACCTGAGCTCAATTTTAAATGTCATGGCAAAGGCTGTGAATACTTATGTACATGTGATTTTTTCGTTTTTTATTTTTAATAAATTTGCAAAGATTTCAAACAAACTTCTTTCACGTTGTCAAATGTGGAAAATGTGAAGCGCTGTGAATACTTTCCGGATGCACTGTACATTTACCTCTCTCATCAACAAGGCGTTTCCGTCCGCAGAACTGCTGCTCACTGGATTTTTTTGGCACCATTCTGAGTAAATTTGCGGATGAACACTTTACGTGTATTGTGTTTCGGGCTGTGTTACATGTTACGTGTTTTCCTGAGTGGATGAATCTCATGATTTGAGATTACCTGAACTTCAACTCTAGTTGAAAAGTTTATGATTTTTATATACTATTGTACAGCCTCAGACGATAATACAAGTAAACTGTAATACTACAATAATACATCTATGCACTGCACACAATAAAACTGAAAACTAACATAAAATGAGGATTCAATAATAATGGGAATGAAATATGCTTTATTAAACATTAAAATAATATGCCGAAATGTGCAATATAATAGTTTCATGGTAACACACTAAACAAATTAATACGTACATTGCTGTGCTATAAAATTGGTACATTATCAACAACTTGAGATGTTTATACATTTCATGGAGAACTACCATGTAGCATTTACATTTAGTGGCTTTTTAACAGACTATATGCAAAAACGACAAAGGAAAGTGATAACTTGAGCATTTATGTGACTGGGGTCAAAGAAATTAGAAAACGGTGGCGTACACGTACACACACACACACACACTTGGGGAACCTAAATTCTCATAAAAGCATGAAAAGCAATATAAACTTCAAAAACCCTACCAGAAAATATATCCAAACATTTTAGCAAGTGAAAAACATTGCCAAACAGTTATCAGATAAACATCCAACCAGACTGCTGCAATGCTGTCCTGAACTGTGACTGAACAGCATCACTTCCCCCACCAGAACACGTGACAACCTGTACTTCTTTTCTGGGTTTACGGACATGACATAAAGACACAAGGATTACTGACATAAACCTGCGATTTCGCACCAAATACGACCGGACAGCTAAAAATTCTAATTATTTTTGTAGGCTTACTGTAGTGAAGTTTGATGAACTCTGAACTGCGAATCTGTAAGACGAGAGGAAGCGTGACCAATAGAAGATTAAAACGTCACACACTGACCTCTTGGTTCAATACAAAGAATACATACTGTATTCTTACTTACTGTCAATCAGACTCAAACAACCAACACAACTGATTCAGTGGTGTATTCGTTCAGCTGGTGAAAACAATAATTGCTCCTGCACTCGAATCATATCTGCTTGCACTATAGTCAGTCTTTACAGGCATGAAATATCACCAAACCATTCTTGCGCATCAAACTAGAGCTCATTGGCTTCGAAAGGGAGTGAAGTCAATGAACATGAAGTCTAAGTCAGTGTATGGAGGTGAACGAGAAAAATGTGTTCACTTAAAAGAATGGTTTAAAAAGACTGATTTGTTCACAAACGAAAAATCACAAATTTTCTTTGAGGATACCACTCAATTTGGAAAAATTCCATCTTTGGGTTTATCTTTCCAACTATTTACTTAATCTTGTTGCACCTGAAGATGATTTTTGCTCAGTGTGTCTACTTGGGCAATTCTTTTTACATGTCTATATAGATTACTTGCTGCCCTGAAACTTTTCTCACATGAAGAGCAGTTGTATGATTTCTCTCCAGTATGGATTCTCTTGTGTGTTTTCAGGTTTTGTGACAGAGAGAAACTCTTTTCACAGTATGAGCACTTTTAAGGTTTTCCTCCAGTATGGATTCTCTCGTGTGTTTTCAGGTTATGTGAGTGACTGAAACTCTTTTCACAGTGTGAACACTTGTAAGGTTTTTCTCCAGTATGGATTCTCTCGTGTGATTTCAGGTTATGTGAGTGACTGAAACTCTTTTCACAGTGTGAGCACTTGTAAGGTTTTTCTCCAGTATGGATTCTCTCGTGTTTCTTCAGGTCTTGTGACAGAGTGAAACTCTTTCCACAGTGTGAGCACTTGTAAGGTTTTTCTCCAGCATGAATTCTCTCATGTTTTTTCAGGTCTTGTGACTGAGTGAAACTGTTTTCACAGTGTGAGCACTTGTAAGGTTTTTCGCCAGTATGGATTCTCTCATGTTTTTTCAGGTCTTGTGACTGAATGAAACTCTTTCCACAGTGTGAGCATTTGTAAGGTTTCTCTCCAGTATGAATTTTCTTGTGTGTTTTCAGGTTATGTGAGCGAGTGAAACTTTTTTCACAGTGTGAGCACTTGTAAGGTTTTTCTCCAGTATGGATTCTCTCATGTGTTTTCAGGTTTTGTGACTGAGTGAAACTCTTTTTACAGTGTGAGCACTTGTATGGTTTTTCTCCAGTATGGATTCTCTCGTGTGTTTTCAGGTTTTGTGACTGAATGAAACTCTTTCCACAGTGTGAGCACTTGTAAGGTTTTTCTCCAATATGAATTCTCTTGTGTGTTTTCAGGTTATGTGAGTGACTGAAACTCTTTTCACAGTGTGTGCACTTGTAAGGTTTTTCTCCAGTATGGATTCTTTGGTGCTGTTTCAAGAGGCTGGCTGTAGTAAAGGTCTTCCCACATTCAAAGCACATATGAACCCCCACACCGGTATTCTCATCTGTGTGAGTTTTCAGATGTTTTCTTAGGCTTGAATTCAAAACAAATGTTTTACCACACTTGTCACATTCAAATGGTCTCTCTCCAGAGTGACAGCGGAGATGACCTTTGAGACAAACTGTATATGCGAAACTTTTCCCACACTGATGGCACGTGTAAGGTTTCTCTCCAGTATGAACTTTCATGTGTTTATTAAGCTGGCTTTTATTTATGAAACACTTTCCACAGTGTGAGCAGGTGAAAGTATTATTGGCTGCTCTTCTTTTATGCTTTTCTGGTGATAAATTCTTCTTATTCTTTGAGCAACTCAAAGATTTTTCTCCAGTTGTGAGATCATGATGTTTCTGACACTGAAGTTTCTCCTCCACTTCATTCAGTTCTTGACATTTCTCTTTCACTTCCATCAGCTCTACAATAAACACAGTAAAAAAATCAATTAACACAATTAATTAACACCCGCCCACCCTAGAAATCAGCAGTAGCGGGTATTTCTTTCACTCTTACTAGCCAATTTGGCAGGTGACGTTTTCAGGGTTTTTCCTGCATTGAAAATTCTGTGAAAGTTGGGCCACTGCTGAAACAAATTTTATTGTATTCATCATTCAGCATTTTATAAGCACTAAATATGCCGCTCATATCAGATATGCGCAACTGCGAGGGCTGAATGAAGCGTGGTTTTGTGTCAGGAATGCAAACTACTCACCTTTTAGCTAGTCACCTTTTTTAAATCTAAAGCTAAAATTGGTAATTTTAAACACTTTAAAAACAGCTTTAAATACAACAAACAAATCAACTTAAAATACACCCCTGGGACACCTGCTTCCCCTCTCAAGAGTTTGCATCCCTGCACACAAAACTTGTGACCTATTTGAATTCAACTTTAAAGCGCTATGAAGTCAGACATCTCAAACGCCTGGACATCCCTGACATTTTAAACAGCACTGATGAGATAAAGAGGAGACAAACATCAATTACAAAACTTTTTAAAATACACACAATCATCCTTACTAAACTGCAGTAACACTAACTGGTAACTAGAATAGATTAATATTAAATCTACTGTATAAGACATAATTTTATAACAACTGTAAAAGTTGTAGTTAAATGTTTTTAAATGTGCTTAGGCTTAATCCTAAAAATACTTAATACTTAGAAATACTAAAGTTTATTATTATTATCTATATCAGTCTAACCACATTAATTAGGAGCCATCCATGGTCTCACCTGTGGATATGGCCTTGTTATCAGTGGAGTTTCAAGCTCATTATTTAAAATTTTCTTTTTTTTTTAAACTATTCCGTATTTAGTGACATACTTTTTAAAGTTTGATCCACAATGAACACGTAATTTGCATGCAGCCCCTACACTGCCCCCAAACCACCATACAATGCTTCACTCAAGGTGGTTAAAAATTTGCAACTGCAACAGCTCTAGTGGTCGACTTCTAAACCATCAAACTTTTATTCAGGAGGAAAACTGCATGAAGACTTTCAGAGTTTAACAGTAAATGTGTTCCTCGTTTTAACATCTTTTCCTCCTCTGTACACAAATACTTGCTGCCATGGGGTTACTTATGATTGTTTTATTTATTTTTTTTCTCCCAATTTGGAATGCCCAATTCCCAATGTGCTTTTTTTAAGTCCTCGTGGTCACGTAGTGATTCGCCCCAATCCGGGTGGCGGAGGACGAATCTCAGTTGCCTCTGCCTCTGAGACCGCCAACCCACGCATCTTATCACGTGGCTTGTTGAGCGCATTGCCACAGAGACATAGCACATGTGGAGTCTTCACGCCATCCACCGCGGCAAACACGCTCAACTCACCATGCGCCCCACCGAGAACAAACCACATTATAGAGACCACGAGGAGTTTACCCCATGTGACTCTACCCTCCCTAGCAACTGGGCCAATTCGGTTGCTTAGAAGACCTGGTTGGAGTCACTAGAGTTCAAACTAGAGAACTAGCAAGCTCCAGGGGTGGTAGTCAGCGTATCTTACCATTGAGCTACCCAGGCCCCCTTATGATTTGTTTGTTAACTTGTAGCGGCCTTACACAAAAGTGAAATTAAAGTTAAACCTATTTGAGAATAAAGTCAAAATTATGAGACTAAAGTCGTAATATTTTGAGAATAAATTCAAAATTACGAAAATAAAGTCACAGCATTATGAGATTAAAGTCGGAATATTTTGAGAATAAAGTCAAAATGACCAGAAACAGTGTGTCATTATCACAAAGATAGAACGCCATGCCAGCAGCTTCATCAATGCAAGAAATGGATGTGGATGATTTAGTTAAATCATACTTTAGTTTAGGATTTAGCAACAAAGAAATCCTTTGACATATTTTGGCACATCAGCACAAAGTTATTATTGGGATCCGAACACTGCAAAGGTTATGTAGGAATTTAATTTATTCAGGAGAAAGAACCAGACAGATATTCGTGCAGTCCCACTCGGCATGGATGTTGCTTGGGCTGGGTTTCCCGAAGCTGAACATTAGTAGCACTTAAATTGTACTTACAGCACGTTTCCCAAAGGCATCGTTATCTAGCATGGTTAAGTAGCATGTAAAAATGCTCGTAAATTAACTAGAGCTATGAACTGCTCTTAAATCCATAAAATACTATACGTACTGTTCTCACATCTTTCACAGTTTCTCAGATACAAAGGGACATTTAATAAATTATATTAATATATTTTGATCACTGAAAAGCCATTGTACACAGTTTCAGAGGATAAAAAAAGTGTTGAAAAAAATTGCATTGAAATGAATAGGCAGTCTCTACATGTGATGTGATAGGTGTAAATTAGGTCTACAGATAGATCTAAATGTACATTACACACAATAAAGTATAACGTTTTATTGGGCTTCTTTGATAAGCATGATTGTAAAGGCAACAGAAACATATGTTCTTATTGAACAGATTTGATTAGAAAACATATGTGAGTAATGTGACCCTGCAGTTTAAAACTTAAATAGGCCAAAATAAATAATTAAAATATGGTTAACAGAGGAGATTAGGGTGAGAGTGTGCAATGAGCGATTCATTCTCTCTCTTCCTCCTCTTCTTCTTCCTCCCTCCAATGGATGATTCAAATAGTCTGTTTACATGGCAGTCAGAAATTACATGCTACATAATGGCAGTAAGGTTACAAATGCACAGTAGGGCTGGGCGATATGAAATAAATATATTCATGATATTTTTCGAACAAAAATATCGCCATACCCGATTACATCGTCAACCTCCAAAGGGATCGAATATGCCTGAATATACTTGCTTTATTGGTTTTGCTTTAAATTAAATTTATGTATCGAAACACAAAAAGCTTAAACCAAAGATATTTCCAAATTCAAATTACACTTAAAACGAAACGAAAAAGCTATAAGAATAATGATAGAATATAAGCACTCTTCCTTTTACCATCATCACGCAAGTATCCGTCTCCAACAGGTGGTAAATTACTAATACACATTAAGACAATTATAAATGTAAACATAATAATGATAATTATAATAATGAAAATATAAATACATTTTAGGTTCAAGGTGAACTTAAGGTTGTACACACATCTGCTTTATAAAGTGAACCTGCCGATTTATGTGTGTTCCACGAGACATGCTCCCGCTGCACTCTGAACAAACAGTGCATTGGAAACGCACATCGATGGATTTTCTGTCATCTGCTCTTCAAAATATAATAAAGTGTGCTTCTTCAAGCACATGTCTTTGCGTGTATAGTTCAGCCTACTGATGTCCGTCATTTTAATCCTGTTCTTTGTGCATCTGTTCAGGTCCCAGACACATAAACAAAACTTAAGGCTACGTGAGAGCCCCTTATGATGCACATCCCGTACATTCATGTTACATGCATTTTTTGCATCATTTTCATTAATCTCTATGATTGAGCATCAATACATCTGAAACCCCATCTTACTAAAGCCATAATTATTTCTGTAATTAAATTCTGTAATAGTTCATGAATTTCAGTGCCTTGACATACATAACCGAGACGTTCCCTTACGATTCAGTACACTTGACACTGCGTCAGGAAGCTGACGCTTATGGGAATGTCCTTCTACACAACCTAGTTAATTCGATGAATTTGTTTTAAAAACCAGTTCTGACACGCACACATTGCCACACATTTGCGCAGTGGGACAGAGGACTTGCCACACATCTGCGCAGTGGGACAGCAGGCTTATTAATTCATATGAAAGAACCTCTATTGTGTTCTTTCCGAGAAGATTGTGTATTTGGGCTCATAACACCGGCACATCTTCGGACGGAACCTTGGAAGACAGAACACCATTGAAACAGTGCGGCCGACATGCAAATTGGATCGGTGCAGCGCTTGCGCCGAGGCAGCTGCCTTCGTTTGGGCCACGGCTTGCGTGGCTTTACCAGCGGCAACATTTGGCGGCTTTACCAGCGGCGACATTTGGCAGCTTGCAGGTGACATTTGGTGGCACTGAGACAGCTAGTGTGGGTTTTTTAGCCGGGCGCTGGGCTGAGACAGAGTGGGAGCGAGCCGTTTGTGATGATGTACTGCTCTGTTTTTGGCATACAGTGCATCCGGAAAGTATTCACAGCACTTCACTTTTTCCACATTTTGTTATGTTACAGCCTTATTCCAAAATGGATTAAATTCATTATTTTCCTCAAAATTCTACAATCAATACCCCATAATGACAACGTGAAAGAAGTTTGTTTGAAATCTTTGCAAATTTATTAAAAATAAAAAATGAAAAAAAAATCACATGTACATAAGTATTCACAGCCTTTGCTCAATACTTTGTTGAAGCACCTTTGGCACCAATTACAGCCTCAAGTCTTTTTGAGTATGATGCTACAAGCTTGGCACACCTATTTTTGGGCAGTTTCTCCCATTCTTCTTTGCAGGACCTCTCAAGCTCCATCAGGTTGGATGGGGAGCATCGGTGCATAGCCATTTTCAGATCTCTCCAGAGATGTTCAATCGGGTTCAAGTCTGGGCTCTGGCTGGGCCACTCAAGGACATTCACAGAGTTGTCCCGTAGCCACTCCTTTGTTATCTTGGCTGTGTGCTTAGGGTCGTTGTCCTGTTGGAAGATGAACCTTCAACCCAGTCTGAGGTCCAGAGCACTCTGGAGCAGGTTTTCATCAAGGATGTCTCTGTACATTGCTGCATTCATCTTTCCCTCGATCCTGACTAGTCTCCCAGTTCCTGCCGCTGAAAAACATATTGGCCAGGTGATGAGCAGTGCCTGGTTTCCTCCAGACATGACGCTTGCCATTCAGGCCAAAGAGTTCAATCTTTGTTTCTCATGGTCTGAGAGTCCTTCAGGTGCCTTTTGGCAAACTCCAGGCAGGCTATCATGTGCCTTTTACTGGCCACTCTACCATACAGGCCTGATTGGTGGAGTGCTGCAGAGATGGTTGTTCTTCTGGAAGGTTCTCCTCTCTCCACAGAGAAATGCTGGAGCTCTGTCAGAGTGACCATCGGGTTCTTGGTCACATCCCTGACTAAGGCCCTTCTCCTCCGATCGCTCAGTTTGGCCAGGCAGCCAGCTCTAGGAAGAGTCCTGGTGGTTCCAAACTTCTTCCATTTACGGATGTTGGAGGCCACTGTGCTCCTTGGGACCTTCAATGCTGCAGAAATTTTTCTGTACCCTTCCCCAGATCTGTGCCTCGATACAATCCTGTTTCGGAGGTCTACAGACAATTCCTTGGACTTCATGGCTTAGTTTGTGCTCTGACATGCACTGTTAACTGTGGGACCTTATATAGACAGGTGTGTGCCTTTCCAAATCATGTCCAATCAACAGAATTTACCACAGGTGGACTCCCATCAAGTTGTAGAAACATCTCAAGGATGATCAGTGGAAACAGGATGCACCTGAGCTCAATTTTGAGTGTCATGGCAAAGGCTGTGAATACTTATGTACATGTGATTTTTTTCGTTTTCTATTTTTAATAAATTTGCAAAGATTTCAAACAAACTTCTTTCACGTTGTCATTATGGGGTATTGTTTGTAGAATTTTGAGGAAAATAATGAATTTAATCCATTTTGGAATAAGGCTGTAACATAACAAAATGTGGAAAAAGTGAAGCGCTGTGAATACTTTCCGGATGCACTGTAAAATGCCACATAGCCTGAGTGTTGCCGAGTCGTAATGTAGCACTCAGAAAATCTATCCTTTTTCCGCATCACGCATTTCCGTGTGGGTCAGCCAGATGTGATGATCCAAAAACACCAGGTTGCTTATTGACTTGCCAATGGCCTGTGCAAAGACTTTTGTGGCTCGCAGCACTAAGCCCGTAGCGGTGCAGAACGTCTCTGGATCGTAGCCTTGCTCGTCCATTTGTTTGAGGAGCATTAGCTTGGAAAACTTGGAGCACCGTCATCGCGTGGGGTGCTTAACCAGTTTGGCCCGCCGCCGAGTATGCTTTTTCCAGCCAGTGCGGATGTCAGTCGACATGGCTTAGAAAGATGAACGGGGCGCGATTTCCACACCCTGCTACTCATCGGGCAGAGATGTGCCACTACCACCTCTTCCACAGGGGGTAGTTGGGCATAACCTTTGTCTTCCCCGTGGTCCACTTTAGTGAGGAGAGTGGAATGGCTGTGAGAGCGAGCTGAATAGGCTGCGCACCAGGATTTTGTCTGTACGTTATGAACTTCCGGGAAGAGTGGGGCAGATCTGTGGAACACGGTCAATTGATGGTGTCCGGACTGCAAGAAACATTCATCAAGGCAAGATTTTTCAGATTCCTCTGGAGGAGATCACTCAAGACCAAGCTCTTTGACCACCCTTGAAAGGACGCAAAGCATCTCCTTGTCAGTGGCGCATGCACGCTCCTCGCCCTCGCTGGGGGAAGGGGCGGTCACACCATCCATTGACCACTCGCCAGATGCAGTGAGAGACATAACATCTTCTCCAGCGCCAGAACCGCTGAACGTGACAAAGGCCATGCGCTCCTGCAGAGGGCCAAAGCTCGTCACACACATACTGTATTGGCATAGAGATTGGAGATGGAGATTGAAGGGATCGCAGGGAATGTGCCGGCACAAGATCCACCTCACATTCATCCTGCTCAACCTCGCGGCCCCGCAATGCCTCCTCGTCGGATGGGAGGGTGCGGGAGGCTGAACTGTCCCTCAGAACGAGGGCGATTCATGAGCGAAGCGTCTTGAGACTCATGCCCTCACAGAGAGGGCAGTCTGTCTCCATGAGAGCTGTTTCTGCGTGGGCGCAGCCCAGACAGCGAATGCAGCTCTCATGCTGATCTGACTTGTCAAAGTCGTGCAGGTCTTTACTCCTGCCTATTTGATAACTGATTGTTCGCTTATCATCTAATCTACACAGACTTAAGTTGGATGGCAAACGCACATCATCACTTTTTCTTTTTTTCCCCCCGCTGCAACACTTTAGATCCAAAAACGTGCAACGCCACTGGTAAAAAGCAGTGCAAAAAACACTGTAGTACATGCACCTTTTATATCTCGTTTAAAAAGATGTCATTCATGAACTCTTCCCGTCGAGCGCTCATCTATCTTCCTCTGAAGCGTGTATTCTATCAGCCAAAATCAAAAACTTCAGGATCAGGACCTAAAATTCCTCTCATTCACAAATCATGACGGTCCGTCTGTGACAATCCAAGTAGGCGATCCAGGCCGTTTAAACTGTCAGGAGATGGATCCGCATGAGCACGTGAGTGCAACTTCAAGGCTGCATCTGAAACTAGGAAAATGCCTCCGTAGGCTGTATACGGAGGTACGATGAAAATAAGGTGTTTTTTAAACTGTTCGGAGACCAGTTTACTTAAGAGTTTCATTCACTGAAAACAGCTGTTAACCTGATTAGGCAACAAGGTAGCAAGTCAGCTGCCTACATTTTCAGATGCACTGTATGTATAATTGGTTTGATTCAATATTTTTTGAATGCGATTGCTAACATGGACATGCCATCCATGGTTGCTGGATTACTGTGTGTACTGTTATTTCCTTCTTCCTAATATATTAACAATTTCTTCATGTGCGGATAAATTACTAAAATGTGATGACTAAACAGAAATCTGAAGAAACTGCTACCTACTAGGGATGGGCATTTTTCAATAATTTTGTATTCAAATATTTGAGCTCATAAAAAGTGAATACTCTATTATTTGTTTATTTAAATGAAGTTAATTAATGAGAAAGAGACGTTGTGAAATGTTTATTTTTTTAATCATTTAAGTTGCGTCACCATTTCAAAAAAAGCTTATAAGTATGTCCAAAACAAGCTTATATTATTTCCCATGTTTTTTGTTGAAAACATTTAAATAAGCAATGTGTAAAATAAAAAGTATAGAGCAAAAGCATTTAAGCTCACCCAAAGCAAAGAAATACACCGCTAATAAAGTAAACTGCCGAAATGAACGTACAGAACGTATATAAACAATCTGCATATGATGTTATCATATTTATATTATCTCACATGCCATGTTCTTGTTGAGAAAAACAAGCATATCCACATGGTCGGGTGAAAGTAGGCTCCTTAGTCTGTTAACAATAAGGCCAGCTGCAGAGAAAATGCGCTCTGCAGGCACAGACTGTCTTTCCTCATTTGATTGGTCAATACTGACGGTTCGGTGTTTGAACTTGATATGATTTCTCATTGTGGTGGTGCTATTATGATAGCTCAGTTTCACCTGACAAAGCTTGCACATGACATGTTAATCGTTTTGATCAAAGTCATTCCAAACTTCGCAGGGCCTGGAGACAGACGATGCCATTCTCTCATCATATGTGATCAACTTCTGTCCACAGCGCCACCCAATGCATTCAGTTATAACTGCTTGTTTTTGTTTGGCTGTTCAGGATTTAATGTGAATTTCACTGTATTTAAGGCCAGCAAAGCAAAGAACGAATCCTGGAGTATTCAACTACTCGTGCATATCCCTACTATTTACCATTTAAAATACAATATCATTTTTTAGTTTTGTGTGAAATTGAGTAAATGAAGTGCTTTATTATTATTTTTATTTATTATGTTTGTTATTTAACTTATTTACTACATTAAATTGTGTGATATATCATCATCATATCGGCCTATCGGCCACCCTGTTCTCTGGATATCGGCATCGGCCATTAAAAAACCCATATCAGTCGACTACTAGGAAGAAACATACCTGAAGAAATAAAATCATGTTCATCTCCCTGTTGTTCCTCTGCTGTGTTTTCTTCTTTTATCTCCTCCTGCTTCACTTCGATCTTCACTGGTATCTGCAGCATCTGCTGTTCTTCAGCATTACAGACAGAAGCCAGAGAGTCTGTGGAGGTGTTATCATCATCATCATCATCTTCATTACTCTGTTGTTCCTCTACTTTGATTTCTCCTCTCATCTTCATCAGGTTCCTGCAGTCCAGCAGCTTCACTGAACACATCTTCACTGGTATCTGCAGCATCTGCTGTTCTCCAGCGTTACAGACAGAAGTCAGAGACTCTGTGGAGGTTTGATCACCCTGATTACCATCAGTAGAACAGAGTAAAGTGAGCTGTGAGTCCTGTGTGTCTCTGGATCTCTGTTCAGAGAGTTTGTCCAGCAGTCGCTGTGGTGTGGACTGATCTCTGCCGCTCCACACTGAATCCTGACATTCTGTGGAGGTCCCATCAGTCACACACACTGAAGATTGACAGGAAATCTTTTCCAGCTCCTGACAAACACAACACAATCACATCTGTACCGTTCATCATATCACATCATTTGAAAGCTTACAATCTCAACTTTAAGGATGAAATGAATGTTTAACCTGTAACCTGTCCTCTCTCTCCATCAGTTTTGTCTTCAGTGACGTCACCTCTTTCTGAGAGATTTCTGTGATGAAATCATCAATATCCAGCATGGACAGATCAGTTCCTACTGATTTACAGCAGATCACATCCACCTGCTCTCTCATGATGAACATCTGAACACAAAAGCATCATCATTATAATGGACTGACATTCATCAGACTCAAAAAGATTATTATAGGATTATACACAAGAACAACTTTGTTGAAATAACTGATGTTATGTGTGCTTTGTTTTTAGTTTAATTTTAATGACAGCAGAAATATCGCTGGATATTAGCCCAAAGTACATTTTTTCAACATATAATCGTCTTCACTGAACTTATTTACAAACAGCCGACGGATTCAACACGCTAATATTTCATAAATTAAACATGATATTCAGATTTTTTGGCTTGTTTCTCCTGAAACTGAATATTTAAAAGTTTTCCAGGGACAGTCCCAGTTTTTGATGGTCTGTCCCCGACTGGAGCCGTCCCCAGAAATGTCCCCATTTTTACTGCGCGTTACAAACAGTCTGCAAAGTGAAAATACATTGCAGAAAACCCCTATTGAAGCCTACCGGCAACAAGGTTAATTGTGTGCTATTTATTTTGATCAACAGAGAGGGCCTGCTCGAAAGAGGCTAAAGCCCCTTTAAGTCATTCGTTTTCCTTTATTGATAACTTGTTCGAGCCAGTTTTGCCATTAAGAACTGGACCAGGGTGCAAACGCATCATCATCGTTAACAGCTTCGAGGTGAGGCACATACTAGTTATGTTATAAAGAAGTTATATCATTATGTATCATATAAAATGCATGCATTTAAAATAAGAATACAACAGTAATAACATGGAAAAATAAATGAAATGTATAATAAAGTATCTGCAAAGAACAACAATAAATGTAAGTCAGCATAGATTGCATTGTGCCTTGCTGGGAAACAAGTGACTGAAAAGAAGCATCATAATGCATAAGAGTTGATCAAAATAAAAGGTATAATTAAGAAGAACAGGTCCATATGAGATACCATGAGATAACTAATAGAAACAGGCGGTTATTATTATACAATACTGAATATCTTTGTATCATGACTACAAAGTGGAAAAAATCCCCAATAATATGAGGCATCTATGGGGGGAAATCCTCCCTTCAGAAATTAATTCCAGGTATACATAGTGTAAGTCTTTCATATGACTTCAGTTGTAATGCTGAGGGAAATGGTAGTCAAGTGAGCTCATTTCTTTTGAAATTCCTCTGCCAGTTTGCCAGCAAGCAAATTAGTAGCCTACCGTCTTATTTTTAGGAAGGTGCCAGGTAAAGGTGAAGGAAAAGAGGAGAAGAGAAGTAATTTAGAAGAGAGAAAGAAGAGTGATGTAAAGAGTATTACTAAGGGCAGGTGTCCCTGTGCTGTTGAGTCAGCTATAATAGTTCCTATATTCAATAATTGTTTAGTTCACCTGTATGCCATAATGTCATCTACTGTATACAGTGCAGAAAAGAATAAACTCATGTAACAGAAGACAATTAAAAACGATCAACTTTACTTGCATATCAGAATTTCATTGAGACATATTCATCAGCAGAGTATGATATACCATAATTCATCACATTCCTACATTATCCATGGTCAAAATACAAAACATCTGAATTGTCCCTGTTTTTTAATTCATAGATAAGTAACATGTGAAATTTCAATATTTACCACTGAACTAGAAATGTTCCCATTTTTCATTTCAGAAATCTGTTCATCTTATTTTAAAGTGTCCTTTACAAAACTGCCACATACGGCGATAATAATCTTCTATTACGATCATTACAACAACATGCACAAAAAATACACACCGAAATAAATATAAATCTCACAAATGATGTTAAACACAGTGAACACGTACCGAACTGAGTGCTCAAATTGAGTTCTTCTTGTATTTAATAGCGGTTTTCAAAACAACTAATGGTGATTTCCTGCCAACTACTGGACTGGAGTGTGTTAGTCAATCAAACACTAGACAAATCCTCAGACTATGAATGATGGGCTTTAAAGGAATATTTCGCGCAAAAAATAAAATTCTCTCATCATTTACTCACCCTCATGCCTTCCCAGATGTGTGACTTTCTTTAGAAGATTTTTAGAAGAATATCTCAGCTCTGTTTGTCTTTTAATGCAAGTGAATGGTGTCCAGAAATCTGAAGGTCCAAAAAGCAGATAAAAGCAGCATAAAAGTTATCCGTAAAACTCAAGTCTTTAAATCCTTATCTTCAAAAGCAATATGATAGGTGTGGGTGTGAAACAGATCAATATTAAGTCCTTTTTACTCTAAATCTCCACTTTCAAAAAGTGAAAGTGAAACTAAGTAGGCACCACATGTGACTTTCAGATGTGAAAGTGGAGATTGCATTGAAAGGACCTACAGAGCTGAGATATTCTTCTTAAAATCTTGCTTTGTGTTCAGCAGAAGAAAGAAATTCATACACATCTGGGATGCCATGAGGTTGAAGAAATGATGAGAGAATTTTCATTTTGGGGTGAACTATTTCTTTAAGGTACTTTTTAAGTTTTGTTTAAGGAAAGTTTTCTTTATGGAAGTATTCTGTTATTTATTTATTTATTTGTATTTTTTTGGGTTGTACACGATGGTTCCCATAACATTCCCTCAACTCTTAACAAGATCATAATCATGTCTACAAAATTGGAGGGGGGCCATTTTGGGGGGTGGGGTGTGACCAAAGTCATGCTGCAGTTAAAATCAGGCTTGCTTGAGCATTAAGTGTCGTTTCAAGTTTTGGCTTTCATGCGTGAACGTGTTTTTAAAATGTCAATTGGTATTACTACTTAGCTGCGACATAATGTATGATGCCCAAAGGCATAGGGTGTCTTATTCATTGTGAAACTGTGTTTTCTTAATGGCATGAATCACACTGAAGGCCTAGACAGTAAATGCACGGCCCACCACTGAGGGTGTGTAAATGAGGGAGTAAAAGTACATTTTCCATTTTTATGTTAACTACTCCTTTAAGTGGTGGCTCATCCTAAAAATAAAATGGTCTTGTGAGAAAGCAAGAGACCCAAGAGCAGAGGAACAGTTCACAGGATTTATTGACAATAAATTAGAACATAGCAGGGCAGGCGAATGGGGAACCCGGCACCGACTGCAGCAGGAAGGCGGTGAGTGTGTTCATCGTGGTCATGAAGAGAGCAGATCCGTGAGGAATCCTCCATGAAGAGTGTGTTCGTAGGCGTGTATGCATCGTGGCAGTGTAGAGAGCAGTTCCGTGAGGAATCCTCCATGAAGAGTGTGTTCGTAGGCATGTATGCATCATGGTGATAGGGAGCAGATCCGAGGATGAGGAATCCTCCATTGAAGAATGTGTGGGCAGAAGGACAAGCACAGCAGCAAACTGGAAGGTAACCACACTCCAGACACACAGGCAGAGATGGGCAACCAATACAGATACACAAGACAGGACCAACTGAGGCAGAGAGAGTGAGGTGAGTTACTTGAATACAACAACAATCTAGCAAAGATCATGACACAATGAAGGGTTTAAGTAGGCAAAGAATCAACAGAGATCAGGTGCTGTCAGCATGCTAATTAGTGGCATGATAAATCAGTGCTCCCATGGAAATGCAGATCACACATGCCTGCAGCACTTGAGACATATGAGGGAGAGAAAAACAAAACAAACAGAAAAAAACTGGCAAATTCACTGGGACCGTGACAGTACAACCATGCCCACCACCCGAGTGGCGAATAGAATGGTATCCGGTGGGATGGTAGAGGTCTCGACTTCGAAACATAGAGATAACAAATCGGGTTTAATGTTTTTAGAGCCCGGACGATACGAGAGAATGAAGTCGAACCTGGTGAAAAACAGTGTCCAGCGAGCCTGTCTAGAATTAAGGCGCTTAGCGCTACAGATATACTTTAGGTTCTTATGATCAGTCCAGACCACGGAAAGTACCCCGAACCCTGTAACCAGTGATGCCACTCGCCCAGAGCCAGCCGGACAGCCAGCAATTCTTTGTTACCGACGTCATAATTCCGTTCAGCCGGAAATAAGCGGTGAGAGAAAAAGCGCACGGATGCACCTTTCCATCCGAGGCAGAGCACTTTGACAGAAACCTCAGACGCATCCACCTCCACCACAAACTGACATGAAGGGTCGGGAGTATTAAGAATAGGAGCAGTGATAAACCGCTTCTTTAATTTAGAAATTGCGGCTTCGGCTTGTGGAGACCAACAAAAGTCAGTGCGGGTGGAGGTGAGATCCGTAAGAGGTGCGGCGAGCTGGCTGTAGTTACGAATGAACCTATGATCCAAATTAATGAACCCCAGAAACTTCTGCAAGGCACTCCCTCAGACAAAATGTTGAACACCAGGAACGGAAACAACTGTGCATGAAAAGTGCACTTCTCCACTTTAATGAACAGCTGATCCTCTAGCAGTTGCTGAAGCACCTTCCTGACGTGCTTGAAATGGTCCTGGATATTCTAGGAGAAGATCAGATTATCATCTAGATAGACAAACACAAAATGGTCAACCATGTCTCTGAGCACGTCATTCACGAGCCCCTGAAAGATGGCTGGGGCGTTAACCAATCCAAAAGGCATAACCAAATATTCGAAGTGCCCCCTATGGGTGTTAAAAGCCATCTTCCACTCATCCCCCTCCCTGATCCAGACAAAGTGATAAGCATTGTGTAAGTCCAACTTCGTAAAGACAGACGCTCCCTGCAAGAGTTCGAAAGCTTAAGACATCAATGGCAAATGATATCGATTCTTCACTGTGATGTTATTCAGCCCCTGATAATCCATGCAAGGTTTAAGCAAGCCATCCTTCTTCTCCACGAAGAAGAACCCCGCCCCTGCCAGAGAAGAGGAAGGGCGGATGAGACCGGCTGCCAGAGAATCACTGATGTACCTGTTCATGGGCTCCCTCTCAGGAACAAAGAGCGAAAACAGCCGCCCTCATGGAGAAGAAGTTCCAGGGACCAAATCAATAGCACATTCATACAGGTGATGAGAAAGAAGGGTCATGGCGAGGGACCAGCTGAACACTGCCCTCAAGTCATGGTATGCCAGCGGTACTCCAGATAAATCTGCCGATTCATCCTGAAGCGAAACACAAGACTGGACAGTGGAGACAAAGAGTTAAGACAGTGAGACTAACAATACTAACTCCAAGCAAGGACAGTATTGGTTGACCAGTCTATGTGTGGGTTGTGCGCCATTAACCAAGGATGCCCCAACTCTACCGGCGCTGATGGAGATTGGACCAGGTAGAAGGATAACTGATCCGAATGATTGCCAGAGATGAAGTTAACTGGCTTGGTGGAATGGGTGACGATGGTCAGGGGCATGCCGCTGATGGTATGGGCTGTGATAGGTTCGTCCAACTGGACTACCCAGAACTTGCCACTTAGAAGCCATGTCGATGTCCAGAAAGTTCCCTTCGGCTCTGGAATATACTAATGCGTATACTGGTTGATCCGTACTGCAGTCGGGCCGGGAGAAGAGAAGGTAGTCCGGGGGTTTTGCTCAATGGTGTTGCGCTGGCCAGTAACCCCCTGCCTACTGACGAGCGATGGCTTTTACTGGACAGGAGGCAGAGACATGGCCTTGGGTGAGGCGTCGCTGCTTCTCCTCCGTTGAAAGCCGAGTCCTCCCAATCTGCATGGGCTCTGCCTCAGACCGTGATTCCGATGGCCTGGCTGGAACAGTGGGTATGACGGTCAGCCACCCGGGCACGTGGAGAATGGGGGCAACGCAGGGTCAGGCGCTGATCCACTCGGATAGCCAAGTGCACCAGGCAATGTTATTTTCGTAAACTAAAACTGAAAAGAAAATTGATAAAAAAATATTTTCATAAACTGAAATAAAATAAATATTTAAAAGTAAATTATCGTATTCATAATCAACAAGCTCTCATCACATGATGGGAAAATCTGACCTGTGTGTGTGTTTGAGATGTGTTCATCTTCAGAGCCGCAGAGCCATACACTATTGGGCTGTTTAGGTGAATACCTGCAGATGGCGTTGTGCCATGTAATGCACATGAGGTTAGCTGATACTGAAAGACTGATATATGAAGATGTCTCGGACATGAATTATGGCTGGTAGGAAGTCTTTATTTAAAAACAAGTATAAAATTTTTTTTCACAATCTTCTATAAATATTTTCAGGTCGTACTGTGGCAAAGGCTGGCATACTGGGGTAACAGGTGCAATACTATGGCAAAGGCGCTAGCGTGTTAGCGTTATCATTAGCAAATGTAAACATTACTAATTACACATAATCTAATGCAAATATCTTTCAATCATCATCGAGTTGTTATTACAGCTTCTTTTACTGATTTCATGTGGATTCCATTCATATGGAATGAAGCAGAAAGTATAATATTTCTAGAATATGCAGCCTGAGTCCAATGCCAGATACAGAACTGTTCAATAAACCTATACAAATACCAGTGACCGTTTGGAAAATATTGACAAACCATACATTTTCATTGTCATTTATATATCAGTGTTTCCCGCACATAGACTTTGCTTGGGCGGGCCACCCAGTTATATTTTAACAGCCGGCAAAGTATATTTGGCGACCCATTTATTTTTTTTTTATCATTTTTTATCCGTCCGAGAGAACGATGCCATCTGCGATTGATTAACTAGTGGACAATCTCCCTTCGCTCTACCCCTCCCATACCTGTTCTTTACTGACAATCGCACATGCGCTGCAGAGAAACAGAGAGAGAGAGAGAGAGAGAGAGAGAGAGAGAGACATGGGCGGACCAGGTAAAGACTCCTTTTCTCCTTATTGTGTAATTTTTCTGACTTTGTAGTAGCATTGAATTCTATGAGCAGCAACTATGCTGCATTGGTAGCTACAAGTATGAAGGTAAAATTGTGCCTAAATGATTTGCATGCGCAGAGTAAGATTTTTGAAAGAGAAAATCAAATTTCAATTGTAAAAATAAATTGCATGAGTACAGAACATTTGTAAAGGTATAAATTAAGTTGCAAGCGTAAGAAAAAAATATTAGAAATACTTTAATGCTTTGCATAATTGTAACTTATGTATTGTGAATCTGTCATTTCATATTAACACAAAGAATGGTGTGTATTCTTCTGACTTCTTTTTTTGCGCTTACACTTTTGGCACTGTTTTTACACCTAAACACGGTCAAAAACATTGCAAACCTGCAATCAACAATATGCAAGCAAAGAAAGATAGTCAACAACAGCAAAACGGATTGACCGCATAGAATCAGTCTGTATGTGTCAAATAAACTACTGCAAACGTGTAAATGACTTTTCGTTTTCCCTTTGTTGCGCTCACACTTTTGGCACAAACTTCGAGTTTTGCAAGCGCGAGGGGGGAAGACGGCAAAATATTTATGCCACAAACACAAGTAATTTACACGTTTATACATTTAATTTAGCTAAGGTTAGACTATTAATTTTTCATGCATTTACTCTGCAGATATGAGTATTCTAAAATATTTTAAGAGAATACAGCGTGAGGATGAGGAAGAGAGATGCACAGCGCCACAAGTAACTTAGGCAGTGTTAGCATTTAGCATGAAATGGCAATAAATAAATGCATAAGCCTCAATAATTATGTGTGTCAGTTAATTTGATGTGAAATTACAATTGTAGTCAACAATGAAACGAAATGCAGAGACCAAACTAAGATTCAAGCTTATTCTCAATTCCAGTCAGTCAGTGAAGCTGCTCTCACAAGTAGTGCCTCTGTGGGAGAGGCAGCAGCAGCAGGTCCCAGTTTGACAAAAGCAACAGCAGGTACCACTGTGGTACAGGCAGGTGCAGGTGACCAAGCAGCATAGTTCCAAGCATCCCATTCACAGAGAGAGACATAGTATGACAGAGCAAGGAGAACTCCACCATTTAAATGTTGTAATACCAATGCATAATTTTCAGATTCCAAGCATCGCAACTCAGGATGGAACCCTGACTGGCTCAAAATCCCACAGTTCAAGAATTGTCTCTACCTCACCCAGCACGGTATGAATGGCATTTGCAAGGCCAGATTTGTAATAAAACATATTTGTATAAGAATTAACACTTTTTTTTTTTTAAGGAATGTTTTGCTGAGTGTGCAGGCAACACAAGCCTCTAGTAAAGAAAGGCCCCTTAAAACGGGCTTTCATAGAATTTGCGGCTCTTGTATTCCGCAAGGATTATGTGGAGCGCCACATCTCCTCAGAACTTCAACAATATAGTATAAAGAAGCAGGCTTCACTTACATCAGGTAAATAATTTTTTATTTATTTGAATGTATAGCTCATTTCTGCAATCTATTAACCATGTTTGGCTTATTTCTTTGCCCTTAGTCTAGGCTACTCAGTGATACAGGCTTTTGAGACCACTGTTATTATCGAGCATGAGGCCTTCATAGGGGGATTCAAATGTCTTTACTGGCTAGTAAAGAATGAGATTGCTCACCACACCAACTACCCTAAGCTGTTAAGTCTAGCTCACCTTTTGGGTTGTGATTACTTTGACAAGCTGAAGGTAAATCTATTAAAAATTGATGATTGTAAACTAAGAACTTTAACCACAGGCCTAGCAAAATTTTAAATTACCTCCTTTTCTCAGGTGGATCAATGAAACAGTTACCAGTCACACAGAATAGTGGATGAAATGCTGGAGAGTTACCTATTGTGGAAGAGATAGGGTAATCTCAAGCAATCAGCCTAGAGGTTAACGAAACGACAGATGTATCCACAAGCCGCCAGCTGGATTTACATGTTAGGTGGGGCATTTTTGAAGGAATGCTGTGCATTTAAATAAAGATTTAGGCCTAGGTGATACTTATTAATATGTGTGAAAATCTATTCATTTTATTTTAGACACCTGGATAAAGAGGGGTGTGTTTTTAACCATTTCCTTGACCTGGTGACTCTGGAAGATGGGACAGCTGACAGCAATGTTGCTGCCATCAAGAGTGTACTACAGAAGAAGGAGCTCCCAGTAGACTGGCTGTACAGACTCGGGACAGACGGTGCAGCGGTGATTACGGGTATGGAGTTTATTGTTAAATCTGGTAGATTGTGTGAAATTTGTATTGTCAGCTGTTATTTAACACTAGTCAAGTCAATTGTTTAGTATATCCCTTAATCACAGTTACAGTCTCAAAGGGCTTTATAGGCCCACATTTAACATAGGAAACAAAATGACACCTCCAACAATAAATTTACATCTTAAACCTAGGTTGTGTGAATGGAGTGGCAAAGCAGCTCACAGACAGTTTTACAAAGCTGGTTTCTGTAGCGTGTGCTGCTCACAGACTAGCACTGGCATGCAAAGATGCCTCAAATGCTGTCCGATATGGCTACCTTCAGGGACCATCTACAGGAACTGCACCTGTTCTTTAGAAACAGCGCAAATAGATCAGCCACTCTGAGATCTGCCGAAAACACTCTGTGTCAGTGACTTGAAGGTTAAGGTGCGTTTTCACCAATTTTATTAATACTACTGTGGTGTCATTATATTATTTATTTTATACTTATCAGTGTTTCTACTTGTTGGTAGGAAGTGAAAGATACAAGGTGGTTGTCTCAGCATCTAGCCATACAAAACCTCCAGAGGGGCCTTCCTGCCGTGCTGGCTGCTCACGCAGGGGAGAAGAGCACAAAGTGCCCAGTGGCCAAAGGCCTATACACCTTCTGTGCCACATACATTGTAAACTGCCATTTTCCTTCAAGCAGATCTGTTGCCCAACATATCAATGCTGTCAAAGGTGTTTCAGAGAGCAGATGTGAACTTTCTTCACATAAAGGAGCAGGTAGATTACAAAGGGATGCATTTTATTAATGATGCTAATTATTGCATTATGTGATCCATAATATTGCTGTCTTTTTCCACATTTAGGTTCCAGTCACACTTGCTACTCTGAGGAGCATTCTGGAGGCAGGAGAGACCCCACTCCTCAGATAATTTCTTGCTCGCCTTCACCAAGACCTGGATGATCCAGAGGGACTTGGGGCCTTCAGCATTGCCGGTGAGGAGGAGAGAAGCAGGAGGGGACACGGAAACCAGGCACGCCACCGGGAAGAGCTGTGGGCCAGATTCGTCAGAGATGTAAATACATTCCTTCATACTTTAAATGTTTAAGATTCCTTTTTCCTTGAACTGAAAAATGTATAATAATTCCAGGTCCTAAAACCTTACATCTGCAGCTTGGGGAGCAATCTTGAGTGCAGGTTCCAGGACACTGAAGTGTTAGGGGCCCTCAGTGTCCTGGGTCCAAATTGACCAACATTTCAGTGTTGAACACCCTAAGAAAGAAATTCATCCCAGGACAGGAAGCCACAGTTCTGCAGGAGTGAATCTCTTACAAGCAGCATATACTATCAGGATCATTTAAGGTTTGTAAATTACTTGAATTAATATGAACTGAATTGATTTCTGTCTCATCTGTCTTGGCGGTTAGAACTGCTTGTTTTGACATCTGTAAATGTGTCAATTACACTGTATGCTCTCTTGCCCTGCTTTGGCTAATCTCTAAAGGACAAGCCGCAATCTCAGATGATACAGCTGCTGGCCAGTGAAAATGATGAATGGGCAGAAATATACCCAAACCTCTGCAGTGTTAATTGCGAGAGATTTTTCAACCATGAGCAGGATAAGTGAATTTTATCTTTTTCTTAGCACTAAATGTATTTTGCATCTAATTTCTGTTTAGTTAATTTAAAGCAAAGTCCCTGTTTTTCATCAGTTTTTCAAAACTGACCTGAGAAACAGACTGAAAGGGGAGCACCTGGCTGCATGTCTGCGAATATCAATAAATGGACCCGCTCCAGAGGCGTTCCCATATGCACAGGCGTTGGAGCTCTTCTTTGAAAAACCTAGAAAGTTTAAGTGTTCTGACAAACAGTACCATCTTTATACACTAAAGAGTTTGTTGTTGTTGTTTTTACTTTATCTACTCCCATGTGGGTAGATGGAGAGGAGGGTTTGGGGGGTTGGATCTGTGAAATGTATGATGTGAAATTAATATAAATATTCAATAAATCAAAACATTGTGTTAAAGGTTGCACGTTATTTGTTGATTGTCACATGTAGTATACAATTTTTGTGCCAGCAGGTACTGCCAGTTTTTCCACTGGCAACCACCACAAGTATATTTCAGACCTGTGGGAAACACTGTATATTCATGACATCTTTCATCAGACTAAGCATTATTTTTTCGCTTTACACAGAGTTTATATGTATACAGTGCATCCGGAAAGTATTCACAGCGCTTCACTTTTTCCACATTTTGTTGTTACAGCCTTATTCCAAAATGGATTAAATTCATTATTTTCCTCAAAATTCTACAAACAATACCCCATAATGACAACGTGAAAGAAGTTTGTTTGAAATCTTTGCAAATTTATTAAAAATAAAAAATGAAAAAAAATCACATGTACATAAGTATTCACAGCCTTTGCCATGACACTCAAAATTGAGCTCAGGTGCATCCTGTTTCCACTGATCATCCTTGAGATGTTTCTACAACTTGATTGGAGTCCACCTGTGGTAAATTCAGTTGATTGGACATGATTTGGAAAGGCACACACCTGTCTATATAAGGTCCCACAGTTAACAGTGCATGTCAGAGCACAAACCAAGCCATGAAGTCCAAGGAATTGTCTGTAGACCTCCAAGACAGGATTGTATCGAGGCACAGATCTGGGGAAGGGTACAGAAAAATTTCTGCAGCATTGAAGGTCCCAATGAGCACAGTGGCCTCCATCATACGTAAATGGCAGAAGTTTAGAACCACCAGGACTCTTCCTAGAGCTGGCCGCCCGGCCAAACTGAGCGATCGGGGGAGAAGGGCCTTAGTCAGGGAGGTGACCAAGTACCCGATGGTCACTCTGACAGAGCTCCAGCGTTTCTCTGTGGAGAGAGGAGAAACTTCCAGAAGAACAACCATCTCTGCAGCACTCCACCAATCAGGCCTGTATGGTAGAGTGGCCAGACAGAAGCCATTCCTCAGTAAAAGGCACATGACAGCCCGCCTGGAGTTTGCCAAAAGGCACCTGAAGGACTCTCAGACCATGAGAAACAAAGATTGAACTCTTTGGCCTGAATGGCAAGCGTCATGCCTGGAGGAAACCAGGCAACGTTCATCACCTGGCCAATACCATCCCTACAGTGAAGCATGGTGGTGGCAGCATCATGCTCTGGAGATGTTTTTCAGTGGCAGGAACTGGGAGACTAGTCAGGATAGAGGGAAAGATGAATGCAGCAATGTACAGAGACATCCTTGATGAAAACCTGCTCCAGAGTGCTCTGGATCTCAGACTGGGGTGAATGTTCATCTTCCAACAGGACAACGACCCTAAGCACACAGCCAAGATAACAAAGGAGTGGCTACGGGACAACTCTGTGAATGTCCTTGAGTGGCCCAGCCAGAGCCCAGACTTGAACCCGACTGACCATCTCTAGAGAGATCTGAAAATGGCTGTGCACCGATGCTCCCCATTCAACCTGATGGAGTTTGAGAGGTCCTGCAAAGAAGAATGGGAGAAACTGCCCAAAAAAAGATGTGCCAAGCTTGTAGCATCATACTCAAAAAGACTTGAGGCTGTAATTGGTGCCAAAGGTGCTTCAACAAAGTATTGAGCAAAGGCTGTGAATACTTATGTACATGTGATTTTCTTCATTTTTTATTTTTAATAAATTTGCAAAGATTTCAAACAAACTTCATTCACGTTGTCATTATGGGGTATTGTTTGTAGAATTTTGAGGAAAATAATGAATTTAATCCATTTTGGAATAAGGCTGTAACATAACAAAATGTGGAAAAAGTGAAACGCTGTAAATACTTTCCGGATGCACTGTAGATCTGAATGAGGAAGTCTGTTCATGTGGTCTCTGAACAGACCACTGGCTTCACTTTTTTCTTCATGTCAATAATTGTATCGTTTCTGCACTGCAGCGGCCTCTGTCTTCGTGGTTGAATGGATAACATACTATATGAAAATATGTAAATGTAAACCTATATAAACAATGTGACGGAGCGCCCGCAGTCAGTACAGTGAGCCTCAACAGTTTAACAAGATTAACATGAATTTGTGTTCATTTGAAATTTTCATACATTTAACTTTTGTACTTTTGATTTGCTTTTGTTTGTTTGTTTTTTGTGACTTTGTTGAATTCTCAAACCAATATGTTATTGTTATTATGCACAAGTATGCTGAGTCTAAGTACACTGTGCAAATATTTAACTTTTCGTTTTGCTTTAAGTGTATTGTGCAAGTTTTCCATGCTTAAATTCAAATGTCTTGCTTTGGTATACACTCTGGAAGTGTTCTGTTAACTCTCAAAACTATAATTACTAAAACTGAAACAAAAATATATTAAAATGAAATAGAAATGTGTTTACAAAGTAAAAACTAAACTAAAACAACAAAATCCTTAATGAAACTAACTAAAACTAAACTGAAATTTATAGCAAATTTTAAATTATATAAAATAAAAACTGATTTGAAAATGCAAAACTATAATAACCTTGCCACCAGGTTGTCAAAGCGGGGAGGCAGGTCCAAGGCATAGATTTCATCCTGGATGTTGTTAGATAGCCCATGCAGAAACCGGTCCCACTGCACGCGATCACTCACAAGATGCAGCGAGGGTGCAGAACTCGATGGCATAGTCTGTGACCCACCGGTTTCCCAGAGACAAATCAAAGATAAAAACCTTGCCACTTCACAACCTCGAGCCGAGTGATCAAACACTCGGCGGAGCTCTGTGGAGAATGCTTGGATGAAGCGTTACAGGGATGTCCATTGTCCCACATGGCAGTTCCCCATTCACCAGCCCTTCCGGTGAGGAGCGTGATGACACATGCCATCATCATTCTCTCCGACGGGAAAACAGAGGGTTGCAATGAGAAGTACAAGGAACATTGTGAAAGGAAGGTCTGGCAAGAACCCGCCTCATCTGAGAACAGGACTGGAGGATTGAGACGAGGCTCAAAGTGTCCAGAAATGTGGGGAACCACCGAAGAGAGCGCTTCCTGGGTGGGACCAGTATCAGGAGGCTGGCAGAGTTGATGGACGACAGAGGTGAGCTCAGTGAGCTGCAGTGCCATAATCTCCAGAGCCCGGTTAGAGTCCAGAGTCCGATCTGATCCTGCTGACATCCCAGTAAAGCTCCCTGCTGAGAAAGTGCAGAGCGAAGAGTGGATTCCTCCTCTGGGTCCATCCTGGCTAGACTGTTCTGTCAGAAAGCAAGAGACCCAAGAGCAGAGGAACAGTTCACAGGATTTATTTACAATAAATTAGACCAAGCAGGGCTGGCGAAGCATGGGGAACCCGGTACCAACTGCAGCAGGAAGGCAGTGAGAACTGTAGTATATTCGGTGCAGAAGAACTGTGACGAGGCAGGCAAGGAATGAGGATCTAAATGTAGCTTTAATAAAACAAAGATAAACAAAGTAACTCAGAATATAAGGAAACAAATCACAGGGAACCGAGCACAGAGCATCAAACAATACATGCGAAGACTGACAAACTAACCATGGAAAACAAGGGCTTAAATACACACTCCAGAAAACACATTGTAAAAATTTGACGTAATCTGGGAAATTTATACGGCTTTACACCATGTCATTGAAGAGACTGTAAAATTGCATGGGAAGGGGGGATCACTTCAACACATGGCCTCTGAAAAGGTTCACATATAGTAGTATCGTTTGGAACACAAGAACAATACAGAACAACATAACATGTTTTCATGACGTGAGTTGTGCAACATAATATCGCCAATGCATGCATCTATTCTAATGTTTAATGGTGTTGCCATCTTGTGGAGTCATCACAATAATTAGATACAATTAACCAGTATGGATTTTCTCATGTGTTTTCAGGGACTTTGACCAAGTGAAGCTCAATTCACAGTGTGAGCACTTGTATGGTTTCTCTCCAGTGTGAATTCTCTCGTGTGTTTTTAGGTTTTGTGAATGAGTGAAACTCTTTTCACAGTGTGAGCACTTATAAGGTTTTTCTCCAGTGTGGATTCTCTTGTGTGTTTTCAGGTTTCCTGACTGAGTGAAACTCTTTTTACAGTGTGAGCACTTGTAAGGTTTCTCTCCAGTATGAATTCTCACATGTTTTTTAAGTGACTTTGACCCAGTGAATCTCTTTTCACAGTGTGAGCACTTGTAAGGCTTCTCTCCAGTATGAATTCTCACATGTTTTTTAAGGGACTTTGACCAAGTGAAACTCTTTTCACAGTGTGAGCACTTGTAAGGTTTTTCTCCAATATGAATTATCTCATGTATTTTCAGGGACTTTGACCAAGTGAAGCTCTTTTCACAGTGTGAGCACTTGTAAGGTTTTTCTCCAATATGGATTCTCTCATGTTTTTTCAGGTCTTGTGAATGAGTGAAACTCTTTTCACAGTGTGAGCACTTGTAAGGTTTTTCTCCAGTATGAATTATTTGGTGCTGTTTCAAGTTGCCAGCTGTAATAAATGTTTTCCCACATTCAAAGCATATATGAGCACCCACACTGGTATGAATTTTCTGGTGCTCCTTCAAATAGTACAAGCCTGCAAAACTCTTTCCACAAAAAGAACACTTTGGCTTCTCATTTGTGTGTGTTTTCAGATGTTGTTTTAGGACTGAATTCAAAACAAATGTTTTTCCACACTTAACACATTCAAATGCTCTTTCTCCAAAGTGAATGTGGAGATGTTTATTTAGATAGGATGCATCTGTGAAACTCTTTCCACACTGTTGGCATGTGTAAGGTTTCTCTCCTGTGTGAATTCTCATGTGTCTATTAAGACAGGTTTTATATCTGAAACTCTTTCCACATTGAGAGCAGGTAAAACATTTTTTGGGTGTTTTTCTTTTAGGCTTTTTCAGTGAGAAATTCTTCTCAGTCTTTGAACAACTCAAAGATTCTTCAACATTTATTAAATCATGATGTTTCTGATACTGAAGTTTCTCCTCCACTTCATTCAGTTCTTGATTATCCTCTCTCACTTCCATCAGCTCTGAAATGAACACAGTAAATTGACAAAAATCAATTCAAGAGGGACAAATGTGAAACATCAAATAGAAACCTAATTTAATAGCAGAACAAAAACATCCAATAATAATTTGTGATTTTTTTGTCTGTGCACAAGGTATATATGGTATCCATCAAGGCTGCATGATGGACAGAAATAAGTCTGAAATCGTCTTTTCCGGTTTAGTAATCATGCAAGGACAAAAGGCTGTGTTTTAAAATACAGTCTGCATTGAAAGCTTCAGTTAGTGCTGCGTGAGCAAGCGGCACCCTCTACACGCTGAGCAGCGCAGAAATATTAAAAATTATTTATTAAAATGAAAATTCAAATCGCCTAATTTGACAGAATGATCCCTTCCCAAAAGTTGGCTTTTAATACAATAAGATTAAAACATCACAGATCAAAGCAATAAAATCTATCTGAACCATCATGGTAAAGAAAAAAGCTTTATGATTTTTTTTTTTTTTACAAAAAATAAACTGTTGACTTTAGATGATACTCCAATACTTATTAGTGCAGATTTTAACCTTGCAGTGGATCATTTGTATAGATCTGGCGGTGGTGTGCTTACTACTTATCAGGCCACTTCATCTAAATTTTCAAAGCCTTTACGGCTGCTTTAAATTAGGGATGTGCACGTATAGTCGACATCCGGTTAACTGTTCAACGCAAGTACAGTGTGACAAGGAGGAGGGCTTGGCTGGGCTGTGATGGTGCACGGCCGGCGCAGAATCAGCGGGATAGCGAGATAAAGGGGAGTCGGAGATGCCAGTTCAAGAGAGAGAGACGCATGTGGCCGCGTTGCATGCGTGTCTGTGTTTGCTTTATGTTGTTTTCAGTTTGAGTTTTGACATTAAACTTATGTTTACTGTTCAGCCGATTCCCGCCTCCTCCTTGCCCGTCCTTATACCTTTACATACAGGCATTTTAGGGAAATGTATGAAAGGGAAGTTAAAAAGAACGTACATTTTTATCAATGCATCTCAAAACACATGCACTGTGTTTCTTTCGTTGTGCTGCGTTCTGAAGAATTTCAGGTTGCATAGAGGACTGCACCATTAATCATGATTCCAGGCTGTCCAGGTAAGAGTGTTTTTTTTCTCTTTTGCTCTGGTGTGCTTATTTAAGTACAGTAATTAGACAAGTTCAGTGCCATTTGATTTAAAAAACATTTATTTTTTTTAAATCAAAGCACCCCGAAGAGGGTATTTCACTGCAGCAGTGCAACTCCACGCACATGACAAAAGTTGCATTTGCTGCCTCACAGAAATGTGAACCTGCCAGGGAAGAGCGCAAATACAGGCAGTGACAGTTTGAGTGTTTTTTTTTTGTTTTTTTTACTTTAATGTGAGATTTTATCTTTTGAGGATCTGTGTATTGTGCTTTAAGGCTCATAGCTCACTGTGCACTTTATTTGCCTCTATTTTAAGGAAATTCCATTGCAATGAACGTTCTTTATTCATGTGTCCCAACGAAAAACCAATTAACCGTTCGTGAAACCTCACAGTTAACCGAATGTTAAAAACAGTAACTGTGCACATCCATAATTTAAATGTTGTAGACAGTTGATTTATTAGAAATCGTATTGTAAGGGAGTAAACTTATTTTTCAGGACATCATAAATGTTTTCCAGAACTGATTATTATCCAGTCTCATCTGTTTTACTGAACTTCATTTTGGTTGGTGAAATCCTGCCAATGATTATATCTGACCATGGTCCTGTCCAAATTAAAGTATGTCCGGTTTTAAGCATTGGTGCTTTAACATGTTTCTTCTTAAAGACAAGAGTTTTTGGAACATATTAAGAAGGATTTTAGTAATTTTACTGATTTTAATAATACTCCAGATGTTAATCCCCATACTCTTTGGGAGGTTACATTATGTGCAATTAGAGGTAGTTGTATATGTTATTCCTCTAAAGTTGCTAAAGCACGAAAGGAGAAAATTGCTTAATTAAAATAAATATTCAAAATGTAGAAGTGTTACGGAAACAATATTCTGATGCAGGTAAGGCTACTGTTTTAAACTATTTGAAGGCACAATTCAAAGAGGCATCCAGTGTTGCAGCTGAGTTTTTGCTACTTAGAAACAGACAACTGTATTATCAACATTCTGAAAGATCAAGCAGTCTGTTTGCTCCAAGACTCAATCAGTCAGAGCGACTGCCATCCATAGATGGTGTCAGTGACTTCTCTGGTGTTCTTATAAAAGTGTAAAACATTACAGAAAGAAACGTACCTGAAGGAAGAAAATCATCTTCATTACTCTGTTGTTGTTCCTCTGCTGTGGTTTCATCATCTTCATCACTCTGTTGTTCCTCTGCTGTGGTTTCTCCTCTCATCTTCATCAGGTTCCTGCAGTCCAGCAGCTTCACTGAACACATCTTCACTGGTATCTGCAGCATCTGCTGTTCTCCAGTATTACAGACAGAAGCCAGAGACTCTGTGGAGGTTTGATCATCATCATATTTATCATATTTATTACTCTGTTGTTCCTCTGCTGTGTTTTCTTCTTTTATCTCCTCCTGTTTCACTTCAATCTTCACTGGTATCTGCAGCATCTGCTGTTCTCCAGTATTACAGACAGAAGCCAGAGACTCTGTGGAGGTTTGATCATCATCATATTTATCATCTTCATCTCTCTGTTGTTCCTCTGCTGTGTTTTCTTCTTTTATCTCCTCCTGTTTCACTTCATTCTTCACTGGTATCTGCAGCATCTGTTGTTCTCCAGTGTTACAGACAGAAGTCAGAGACTCTGTGGAGGTTTGATCACCCTGATTACCATCAGTAGAACAGAGTAAAGTGAGCTGTGAGTCCTGTGTGTCTCTGGATCTCTGTTCAGAGAGTTTGTCCAGCAGTCGCTGTGGTGTGGACTGATCTCTGCCGCTCCACACTGAATCCTGACATTCTGTGGAGTTCCCATCAGTCACACACACTGAAGATTGACAGGAAACATTTTCCAGCTCCTGACAAACACAACACAATCACATCTGTACCGTTCATCATATCACATCATTTGAAAGCTTACAATCTCAACTTTAAGGATGAAATGAACGTTTAACCTGTAACCTGTCCTCTCTCTCCATCAGTTTTGTCTTCAGTGACATCACCTCTTTCTTCAGCTGAGAGATTTCTGTGATGAAATCATCAATATCCAGCATGGACAGATCAGTTCCTACTGATTTACAGCAGATCACATCCACCTTTTCTCTCATGATGAACATCTGAACACAAAATCATCATCATTATAATGGACTGACATTCATCAAACTTAAAAATATTATTATATGATCATATACAAGAACAGCTCTGTTAAACAAAATAACTGTTTCTGAGATGTATGAATATAAATGTGTGCTTTGTGTTTGGTTTCATGTTCCTGATAGCAGGAATATCGTCTGATATTCGCCTATAGCAGACATTATTCGCCATATAAGCACCTTCACTGAACTCTCATGATGTAAAACACATTGAACACGTACCGAACTGAACACTCAATCTTTGAGTTTTCTTCTTCTGAGGTTCACGAGCGACTCCGTGATTGCGACACCGCCACCAACTGGACAAGTGTAAAAAAACGTAATACTATTTATTAATTCACGATCTGTTCAAAGTATTAAATTCTATACTCTGAGATAATTTTATAATGTAAACATTTTATAATTCTTTGTCCTGGAGCATTTTAAGAAGACTTTGCATTCAGGTTCACTATCTATAAAAATCGGTTTACATGGAGCAACCTTCAATAAAATGAATTACATCAGTATCTCATAACCAGAAATTCATCAAAACGACTTTGTGTTAATCATCATCAGCATGACTCTGTCCATAGAGTTTCAGTATCATTTATCCTGGAATATTCTGATGAACTATTGATCATGTTTTATTGTGATTTGTGTTGACAGTATTGAGGAGGATGCAGCAGTATGCAGGTACAGTGTGTGATCTTCACTGTTCTCTTATTCACACTTACAATACTTTACATTTATATACTGACAGCTGACTTACTGCACTACAGTTTCATTATATTCTGTATTTATTATAACATATATCAACATGTTTTTATTCTGAAGTGACTGATATTCTCTGATCTCTCTCAGTGGATGTGACTCTGGATCCTGATACAGCTCATCCTGATCTCATCCTGTTTGATGATGGAAAACAAGTGAGACATGTGGAGACATTAAACCTCCCAGATACACCAGAGAGATTTGAAGTGATTCAAATAACCGGCATATCAACACAACTCCTTTGACTACACCTACACTCACGCACCTCCCGGGCATCTCACTCAACCTGGTGCTTTTCTGTGCAATCAGTAATGAATTAATTGCCCAGTATTAGGCCAAGTAGCAGCAACAACTACCAAAGTACTTCCCTTAACACCTGTTTGTCACTATACACTACACAAATATTCTTAATCCATGGGATCATTGCATGCAATGTCTAAAGTTTGATTTTGAGGTAATTAATTTAATCTAATATTTAATATTTTGTTTTCTTCTTTGTCTTTTTTTGTACACTCTTGTACACTCAAAGAAATAAGGGTTCTTTGGCTTGTAACAATAGCAGAAAACGTTTTGGTGCAAAATAGAAGTTTCCATACAGAACCTTACCTCTATACTCCTGCTCCTTCAAACATTATAGCATCAATTACGGTTTTAGATTAAATATAACAAACAAACAAATAAATAAATAAAAGCATGGCTTATGTCATTTAGGTACTTTTATTTTCAATTTAAATAATTTTTTTTAACAAATAATAACAATGCTTTAGAGCAATCATTAGTTACATTAATTACTGATTGTGATTAAATAATTCAAAATGCATAAATCAATCACTTACATTTATAATTACATAAACAAATAAATATGCAAAAGAGAAAATAAATGCATATGCAAATAAATTAGGAGACCCACATTGCTCCACACATTAAGGCTGGGACAGAAACTTTTCTACATATTTTTAACTTTAATAGAGAGAGCTTTTTTCTTCCATATTTACAAAAAAATCCTTCAAGGAAGAGCAAAGTATCATGGAAACACAAAATAGATATAATAAAGGCGAAATTTCACTAAAATATCTGCACAATCCTCTGTGATGTCTTCACCATCCATCACTGTGTATTTTGGTGTATTTGAGTGGCAGCCTCTCTCTGCAGGTATAATGAGGTTGTGGGTTCCAACAACGTCTGTCTGAATAGAAATACACAATTAGATTCAGAGTCAGTGTTTTAGTATATAATGTGAGCCCTTCACAATCTGAAAAAGAAAAAGTGATATGAAGTGTGATAAATTTTTTTTTAAAAAAAAGCCCTTTGGTGACTAGGCAAAATGTTTATGCATAAAACCAAGTAAATATCTGAATCGCATGTTCTATATGGATCACAAATTCAGTATCTTTTAATCGCTCATCAGAATCAGAATTAGCTTTATTGCTAAGTATGCTTACACATACAAGGAATTTGTCTTGGTGACAGGAGCTTCAAGTATACAACAATACAAAAACAGCAGCAAGACATAGATAATAAAAAATAATTATACACATACGTACAGACACACACATACATATATACACACATACACATGGGTAGTGCAAATCTAATACAATCTGTTATGTACAGTGTTAATACAAATCTGTTTTTTTTTTTTTTTTCTCAGAGGAATGAAATGGCAGAAGAGGTTGGATGTGTTGGATAAATATAAGAAAGACTAAACTGTGCATTGCACAAAGTTATTGCTCAATGGGGCAATTTAACTGTTCATGAGATGGATAGCCTGAGGGAAAAAACTGTTCCTGTGCCTGATGGTTCTGGTGCTCAGAGCTCTGAAGCATCGGCCAGAAGGCAACAGTTCAAAAAGGTAGTGGGCAGGGTGAGTGGGGTCCAGAGTCATTTTTCCAGCCTTTTTCCTCACTCTGGAAGTGTATAATTCTTGAAGGGGGGCAGGGGGCAACTGTCCGAACTGTGCTTTGTAGTCTTCTGATGTCTGATTTCATAGCTGAACCAAACCAGACAGTTATTGAAGTGCAGAGGACAGACTCAATGACTGCTGAGTAAACTGTATCAGCAGGTTGAATTTCCTCAATTTCCTGGCAAAGGAAGTACAACCTCTGCTGGGCCTTTTTCACAGTGGAGTCAATGTGGGTCTCCCACTTCAGGTCCTGTGAGATGGTAATGCCCAGGAACCCGAATGACTCCACTGCTGCCACAGTGCTGTTTAGAATGGTGAGGGGGGTCAGTGTTGGGGTGTTCCTCCTAAAGTCCACAATCATCTCCACTGTTTTGAGCGTGTTCAGCTCAAGTTGTTTTGACTGCACCAGACAGCCAGCTGTTTAACCTCCCTTCTGTATGCAGACTCATCATCATCTCGGATGTGGCCGATGACAGTGGTGTCATCTGCAAACTTCAGGAGCTTGACAGAGGGGTCCTTGGCGATACAGTCATTGGTGTAGAGGGAGAAGTGTAGTGTGGAGAGCACACATCCCAGGGGGGCACCAGTGCTGATTGTACAGGTGCTGGAAGTGAGTTTCCCCTGTCTCACAAGCTGCTGCCTGTCCGTCAGAAAGCTGGTAATCCACTGACAGATAGACAAGGGAACAGAGATTTGGTGTAATTTATTCTGGAGTATAGCTGGGATGATGGTGTTGAAAGCCAAACTGAAGTCCACAAAAAGGATCATGTGCTTAATGGAGAAGTGGAGAGAAGTATCCACACCGAACACAGCTGAAAGACTTTTTAACTGTAAACCTACAGTATAAAACAAAGAAATTACATTGTATTAATTAATTACAGTGTATAAATTCATGGCAAAAATAGATATAAAAAAGAAAGAGGAGGAGTATTTAAAACTCACATAATCTGATATAGCTTTAACCTCCTGAGACCCCTGCGTTTTTAATTTCCCTTTTTGATTTGTAACTAGTAAGAAGAATCAAAAACACAGGATGAGATGTTAGAACCGTCCCTTGTGCCAATAGGTGGTGAGCACTTTTCCGAGATTTGGTGGGGATTCTCCAAGTTGTGTGGGAGGTAAATCTTGGCCAGGGTACCATTTTGGGTCAATTAGGCATGGGACACGTCATCAGTAGTGTGCCCTTGCATCATTGGGTGTTTCGGCCTTTCAACACTATACACCCTCCACAAGGGTGGCCCGCTGTAGGATGATCAGTACTCAGCTTGTGTCCCAAGCTAAACCGTTCCCGAAATTCACCCTGTTGGTGAAGTCTGCAGCTGGCTGAAAGGTTGACAGGTGGGAGTTCTTGAGTGGTTTATGTTGCTTTACTTGGGGCCCAGCATGGGAAATTCCACTTGAGCCAAATCCACTGGCTACTTCTTTCCGCCACCTCCGAGACTTCTCTGATGGTCTTCCGCAAAGCCTGACCGTGGATTCCGAGTTCTTTCAACAGTCTGATGATAGATGATGCCACAAATCCTCTGCATCCCACTTCAACTGGATAAACTTTGGTGTTCCAGCCACACTGCTTCGCTTCTGCTGCTAGCTCTGCATAATGCAGCTTCTTTCGCTCATAGGCTTCCTGAACTGAGTTCTCCCATGGGACTGTGAGCTCTATGATATAAACCATCTTAAGTGAGGGGGACCAGAGTACCAAATCTGGCCTGAGGTTGGTGTGGGCGATCTCCAGTGGAAAGATTAGCTGTTGGCCGATGTCTGCCAGCATTTTCCAGTCACAGGCCATGCATAGTTGTCCTGCATCTGACTTGATGGAAAGATGTTTGGGTGTTTTCTGCCCTTCTCAGACAAACATTGTTGCCTTCGGGGGATTGATTTCTCTTGGTGGCTGGGAGTTGGTCGTGCTCTGCTTGCTCTCCAAAGCTAATGCCAGGGTCTTGAGGACCTGATTGTGTCTCCAGGTGTATCTCCCTTGCATGAGGCTGGTCTTGCAGCCTGTCATGATGTGTTTGAGAGTTGCTGGAGTTGGGCAGAGGGCACAGGTTGGATCCTTGCTGTACCACTGATGGTGATTTGTTGGTGATGGAAGCATACATTGCGCTGATAATAAAGCTAATCTTGTTTGCTTCCATTTCCCATAGCTCCCTCCAGCTGATCTTTCTCCTCTCCACACCTTCCCGCCGCATCCATTGCCCCTACTTAGCAAGAGAGACAGCCTTCGCTCTTCTCACAACCTCCTCTGTCGACGCACTTCCTCGACCACCAGTGTTCTCCAGCCTGATGTTGTAGCCTTTTGCCAGGTTGGTTCACTTGCTTTCAGGCCAAAACCTCCTCTTCCCTGCTGGACCTGGTTCTGGTACATGGAATAAGTTGAATGACTCCCAGAGAAGATCATGGGGAACTGAGCCAAAGGAAAACCACATGGAGGTCTCTCTTGTCCTTCTTGGCTGCTTAGATCTGGTGCCAGCTCATACTTGTATGTTCCAAGCAGCCAGAGAATCCTGGAATTCCTGCTTTCTGTACAGATGTATCAATGTACTTGTTTCTTTCCAGGTAGGCGGACAGCCTCTGTGCTACTATGCTGAGAAAGATTTTCCCCTCAACGTTGAGAATCAGATTGGCCGGAATTGGTTGATGTTTGATGCACCCTATTCTTTTGGTATTAGCATGCCGCCAGCCCTTTGCCAAGCCTTGGGTATTCTTTGCTTCTGCCATACTACCCTCATGAGCCTCCACAGAAAGCGTAAGACATCCGGTGCATTCTTGTAGAGCTTATATGGTACTCCGTTAGGCCCCGGAGCCGATGCTGCTCTTGCTCTCCAGACCGTGTTTTCTACCTCTTTCCATTTAGGAGGGCTAGTGTCCAGGTTGAATTCAGGTGGTTGAATTGGCGGGATGTCCGGTGGGATGACTATCTGCTCATGCCTTTTTGTGTCATGGTGGACATTTTCCAGGTGTTTCTCCAGTTCCTGCCTTGATGTTTTCAAAGTTCCGTTTTTTCTTTTGCGAACTTGAAAGGGTCTTTATAGAAACGTGTTCTTGCGTGTTCTTTCTTCTTGCGAAGTTTCCTCAAGTCCTCTGCAATTCACAAAGTCACCAGCTGGGTCTTAATGTCCACTTGGAGTCGCATGAGACCTTCTCTCTCAGCATCAGAGGCTCTTTTCCACTGTTTTTTCATCTGTCTCCTCTCTCTGACTAGCCTCTCGATCTCTTGCTGCCTCCTGGACTTGGCTGGTGCTGGCAGTTTCTTTCCACTTCTCCCTTTAGTCACTCCAAAGCGCTCTTCTCCGTAGTTGTAAATTATTCTGCCCACCCTTTCAAGCTTTTCCGCTGCTGTGCCTGCTTGTTGCTCCAAGATTTGAGTTAGATCATTGTTGATTGTTTCCCATCCTTTTTTATCGACAGCTTTGGGCCACTTCACACCAGGTCTGCGGCCTTCTACCTTTTTCTCCCTTGGAGGTCTTTGTGGTTGCGTGGGCTCCTCCACCGACATTTCTGTGCTTGTATCTCTCTCTCCAGTGAAGGGTGCTGATGCTCTGCGAACTTTGGTTTGTGTCCCGTCGCTGTGCTTCACTCGACTGATTTGACCGGTTGCCTCATTAGAAGTACTGGTCAATGCAAGGCCCTTGTCTCTGCTCTCTCAAGCACCTTTTCCTCACTTGGTGGATCCTCAAGCGCTTCGCTGATGTTATTTTCTCCCAACCACAAATACACACCTGGAGCTTGCGTTTTGAGCTGTCATTGATATCTCGTGTGCTGTGCACACATTTCATTGTCCGTAGTCGTTTCCGTACCTGGCTCTGTAACCGTGTTATCAATCAGTGAGCCATCTTGCGCCCCTGTTCTTGCATGCTCTAGTGGTATTTTCTTTCTTTGACTTTTTGTAGCACTTAATAAACAAGCAAAAAAAATATATTTTCTAGAGCAAATAGTTTTACACAAAATTAATGTCCACATATGTGGACAGCGGGACTAAGTTGTGAAATTTTAAATAACACTAGGCTATTTGTTTCCAGGAGTGTTGATTATTCATGTTTCTGAGATGTTATAGACATTACAGCTCATTTTCTATAAAGCTGAATAAATAATTCTTATTTAAAGTAATGGCCAGCATAATCAAATCACTGCCAACTATGTTAAAATAAAATGATACATTCTAAAATTCAGAATTTATGTGCTGATTATCATTGTCCCAAATCTGCCAAACATGTTGAGTGGTCCAAACATCATCTGCAGCCTGAATAACTAAACCTCCAGTGTGCTGTCTGTCTGCACTGGTCTCAGAACAGTTTGAAATGCACCTTATTTTCATCCTAACTCCATATAAAGCCTCTGAAAGCAAAATTTTTCAGCTTTTGGATGAATACATTTATTCTCAATGTGAAAATGCACAGTAAATATATAAGAATGCATTTACTAATGTTAATGAATATAATCATATTGATTGTACAGTGATGATAAAATAAAATAACATTTATATGAAAATGAAGGGAAATGACCCACAGATGTGTTATTGTGAAATGTTATTCAAAATAATGAACATGTTTTTGGATTGTCTGTCAGTAAAATGCTCTTCAGCACTCATCCAAGTACTTCCTGTTTATCAGCATGCCAAAGCGCGAAAAATGAAACTAGCTCCTCTTTACAACCAAATATAATATGAAGAGGTTTCTTACCAGAGGCACTTCTGTTGGCGCTGCGCCCATAGAATCAGTTCACAGAAATCAACGCCATGGTGTTTGGTCACGTGACTCTGTGCGTCAGACGTTTAACCCTTAAATGACTCCTTAGAGTGTCCTGAACAGTATGCAATGGGTTTAAATCAATTTAAATGATGTGTTACATATCTAAAATAGCGAGTCCTCGCATGAGGTTAAAGCACTTTGCGGGTGGGATGCAGAGGTGGGTAGTAACGTGCTACGTTTACTTTTTGGAAAAGTAATTTTTTTGGAAAATTGTTTTTACTTTTAGAATATGTTTAAAAGTGGGTACTTTTTACTCACACTCAAGTACATTTCTAATGAAAAAAAGTACTTTTACTTTGTTACAATGGGCGGCATTCCTGTCGTTACATTACTGGGTTTAATTTTAATTAATGCGGAATTTGTTGAGAGATTATTGAATGGCCGGAAGTTCACACAGCTGTGTAGGCCCTCTTTATGCCGCTCTCCCCGTGCTCACTGAAATTAGAGACAGGTGTTAGACATAATTTGGCTCAGGTGTAAGCACCCTCACCGCTTTCTCTCTCTCCGGAGAGATGCTTGACCACACCCCCGCTGCCACATATCCCCACCACCCGACTCAGGCCGGGGCGGCATCCGGCCTGCCTACCACTCCCCCCCCATTCCTGGAAAGGAAGTCGGCGACAGCCATCTGTGCCCCCGGTCTGTGGACCACCTTGAACTTAAACGGCTGAAGAGCCAGATACCAACAGGTGATCCGGGCATTAGTATCCTTCATGCGGTGGAGCCACTGGAGTGGGGTGTGATCTGAGCAGAGGGTGAAGGCCCGCCCCAGCAGGTATTATCGGAGTGTGAGGACCGCCCACTTGATGGCGAGACACTCCTTTTCCACAGTGCTGTACTTAGTTTCCCTTAACGAGAGCTTACGGCTAATGTACAGCACCGGGCGCTCCTCCCCCTCCACCACCTGCGAGAGTACGGCCCCCAGCCCCCTGTCTGAAGCATCTGTCTGTAAAACAAAAGGGAGAGAGAAGTCAGGTGAATGTAAAAGCGGCCCCCCACAAAGTGCAGCTTTAACTTGCGTAAACGCCCGTTGACACTGCTCCGTCCACTGGACCGGATCTGGAGTCCCCTTTTTAGTGAGATCAGTCAGCGGGCTGGTGATGTCCGAATAATTAGGTACAAACCTTCTATAAAAGCCAGCCAGCCCCAGGAACTGTCTCACCCCCTTTTTGGTCTTGGGTCTCGGACAGGTCGCAATCACCGCTGTCTTGTCAATTTGGGGACGCACCTGCCCGTGGCCTAAGTGGAACCCCAGATACTGTACCTCCACCCGTCCAATCGCGCACTTCTTCAGATTCGCTGTGAGTCCCGCTCGGTGCAGCGATCTCAGAACCGCCCTCAGATGTTGCATATGCCGCTGCCAATCATTGCTATAAATAATGATGTCATCTAAATAGGCAGCGGCATAAGCTGAATGCGGTCTGAGGATTCGGTCCATGAGACGCTGAAACGTAGCCGGGGCTCCAAACAAACCGAACGGAAGAGTCACAAATTGGTGTAATCCAAACGGTGTGGAGAAGGCGGTTTTCTCACGGGAAATTGGTGTCAAGGGGATCTGCCAATAACCCTTCGTCAAATCCAATGTCGAATAAAAACGAGCAGTGCCCAACCGATCGAGCAACTCATCAACGCGAGGCATTGGGTATGCATCAAATTTAGACACCGCGTTGACTTTTCTGTAATCCACACAGAATCGCACAGACCCGTCGCTCTTAGGCACTAGAACAACAGGGCTGGACCAATCACTGTGGGATTCTTCTATTACCCCCATAAATGACTGGGGTGAACTGTTTATGTTTTGAACTCACCTCCGGTCCGAGCTCCGCCTTCTCGGGAACTACCGTAGCCAACGTCACGGGAACCGCCAATTTCAGGAGACTGAGGTGGTATATTTGACGTGCATCCCCTCTATCGGTTCGTTTAACCTCATAATCGAGATCCCCCACTCGTCGTGTGACCTCAAAGGGTCCTTGCCACTTGGTGAGTAATTTAGAGCTCGATGTGGTAAGCAATACAAGCACTTTATCTCCCGGTGCAAATTCCCTTAGCTGAGTTCCCCTGTCATACAGTCGGCGCTGTCGTTCTTGAGCTTGGAGCAAATTCTCCTGTGTTAGTTGCCCCAAGGTGTGGAGTTTTGCTCTAAGATCAAGAACGTACTGAATTTCATTTTTACTGTTTGAAGGTCCTTCCTCCCAGGCCTCTCGCAATACGTCAAGCAGGCCGCGTGGGCGTCGCCCATACAGCAGCTCGAATGGAGAGAAGCCAGTGGAGGCTCGCGGGACCTCTCGTACTGCAAATAACAGGGGGTCGAGCCATTTATCCCAATTTCTGGAATCATCGTGCATGAACTTACAAATCATGTTTTTGAGTGTTTTATTAAATTGTTCCACCAGGCCATCTGTTTGAGGATGGTATACACTGGTGCAAATCGATTTAATATTTAACAGTTCGTACAGTTCACGTAGTGTTCGTGACATAAATGTTGTGCCTTGATCGGTGAGGATTTCTTTCGGAATCCCCACCCGGGAGATTATTTTGAAGAGTGCCTCCGCAACACTACGTGCCGAGATGTTGCGAAGAGGCACTGCTTCCGGATATCGTGTTGCATAGTCCACTAGGACCAATACAAAGCGATGTCCGTGTGCTGACCGTTCTAATGGCCCGACGAGGTCCATTCCAATTCTCTCAAAGGGGACCTCGATCAGAGGGAGAGGGCGCAATGGCGCTTTTGGGGTGGCCGGTGGGTTAACCAGCTGGCATTCGCGGCATGCCGCACACCACCTGCGGACATCGCCGCCAATGCCCGGCCAATAGAAACGGGCTATTAGACGGTTCAATGTTTTCCTTTCTCCTAGGTGACCCGCCATGGGATTATAATGAGCCGCCTGGAATACCATTTCCCGACAGCTCCTTGGAACCAACAGTTGGGTTGTATCCTCTTTGGTCCGAGTGTCCTGTGTCACTCGATACAACCGCTCATTTATAATTGCAAAATAGGGGTATGATAGTGCAATGTCAGTCTGGAGTCATTGACCATCGATGACTCTCACTTGGTCGAAGGCGTGTTTGAGGGTTTCGTCTCGCGATTGCTCCAAAGGGAAATCCCCGTCAGGGAATTCCCTGAGAAGGGGAGGGGCTGCAGCCTCTCCCCCTCTCTCGTCATCATGACGTGGAGCTGTCGAGGACGGCCCCGGCTCCGCCTCCCCTGCCAGAGCATCGCACATCACACATCTCCCTATTTTCATACAGGACCCATCCGCGCAAATTCCCTTTAATAAAACTTTAAAATCAGGCCAATCAGTCCCCAAAAATCAGCGGATGGGTGAGGCGGGAACTAACCGCAGCCTCCACTCTATGCTTTCTCCCCCGAAATTTAATTGTCAGGGTCACCACCGGATACTTGTGAATATCCCCGTGTACACATTTCACCTTCACCGTTTTGGTTGTGACCAATGCCTCGGGTTGAACCAGGCGTTGGTGGATAGTGGTTTGATTACACCCGGTATCCACCAACGCTTGGTGAGTACCCCCCTTGACACTTACCGGTATCCGGTACACTCCGGCCCGGTCGGGGGCACCCTGTGGGAGGTCAGAGACCCGCACCACCGTCCCCAGCTCCACCAGAGGGCACTGATCTCGGAGGTGGCTCGGGTCTCCGCACCTCCAGCAGGCCGGCCCAGGCGCTACGCCCGCACTTGCGTCGGTGGGCGCCCCCCCCTGAGGGGGAGAGCGGCGGGGCATTGGAGTAGGGGAAGGTGTCGCCTCCCACACCTGGGGAACTGTTCTCAGGGGCTGAGATCCTCCTCGTCTGCGTGGGGCAGGAACGGGACCTGGAGACAGAGCAGACGAGAGAGAGAGAGAGAGGGGAGGGGGAAGAAACAGAGGGAGGAGAGAAAACGTAGGAGGGATCTTCCGCCCTCGGGATCGCCGCCATGTGGTCCTCCGCAAGTCGGATAGCTTCCTCCAACGACGCCGGGCGGTGGCACTGGACCCACTCCGCCGTCCCTTTTGGCAGTCGAACTATGAACTGTTCCAGTACCACCTGGTCGATAATTCCGCTGGGCAAAGGCAAACGGGCGGTCGGAGCTCTCCAACTTCAAGCTCCGGAAGAGTTGACGACTTTCCTCCGGAGTGCGACCAACCCGTTGCAACATGGCTCTTTTTAAATCTCCGTAGGCCTGGAGGCTCGACGCTGGCAGTTGTTGAGCCGCGAGCTGGGCTTCCCCGGACAATAGTGGGATCAATCGGGCTGCCCATTGGCCGAGCGGCCAGCCCCAGATTTCGGCGGTCCGCTCAAACAAATCCAGGAAGGCCTCGGGGTCGTCCGCCGCCCCCATTTTCTGTAATGCTGGCGGGGGTAACGGCGTGGGAGTGTCCGGGGTCGCGGCTGAGGATGCCCCCTGCCTGAGGAGGCTCCGGATCGCCTGCCGGTCCTCGGCTTGAGCATGCATGAGCTCGACAAACCGGCGGTCTTGATCTTGTCGGAGCTCAAGCAGCGTCTGTTGGTGATTCTGATGTAGGCTGGCGAGGGCTTGGAGGATCTCCGCCAACTGGGAGGACTCTACGGGGCAACTTCCATCCATCTTCAAACCTTTTCCCAGGTTTCGACACCAGTGTAAGACTTCTTAGTTAAAGGAGGAGACGAGAAGCAGATTCTCTGGTTCAGGTAAGCGTTTTATTCTCCCTACTGCAGCAAATGCACTCTTTCAGGGCTCTCAGTGTGTTCAACAACTCAGTCTAAACGTAAACAACAACTTCAGAAAAAAAAACTCATCTTTACGATACTAAGCTTTTGGCTTCTCAATCAGGTCTCTAGTGCCCAGGTACTCTCCCTTCTCTGAGTGCTGCATGGCCCTCTTTATGCCGCTCTCCCTGTGCTCACTGAAATTAGAGACAGGTGTTAGACATAATTTGGCTCAGGTCTAAGCGCCCTTACCACTTTCTCTCTCTCCGGAGAGATGCTTGACCACGCCCCCGCTGCCACATTCAGCAGTAAGTGAACGAAATGAGTGAGTGAATTCAGACGCTGATGTGTATACACTGAGCATTGGAACTCTGGGGCTGTCGCAGAACCAACGTCACATATGAACTTTTAAAATATTTGTGCCTTACTTGTTATTCTTATTTTTTTTCTCCCCAATTTGGAATGCCCAATTCCCAATGCACTCTCGTGGTGGCGTAGTGACTCGCCTCAATCCAGGTGGCGGAGGACGAATCTCAGTTGCCTCCGTGTCTGAGACCGTCAATCCTTGCATCTAATCACGTGCCTTGTTGAGCGCATTACCGCGGAGACGTAGTGCGTGTGGAGGTCCACGCTATTCTCAACGGCATCTGCGCACAACTCACCACGTGCCCCACCGAGAATCACACATTATAGTGACCACGGGGAGTTTACCCCATATGACTCTACCCTCCCTAGCAACTGGGCCAATTTGGTTGCTTAGGAGACCTGGCTGGAGTCACTCAGCACATCCTGGATTCGAACTCGCGACTCCAGGGGTGGTAGACAGCATCAATACTCACTGAGCTACCCAGGCCCCCCCACTTGTTATTCTTATTAAATAATATGTTAATACAATAAATCTCCATTCTGTTTTTCATTTTTAATATATATGTTCATATAAAGAGTAATCACATTTTATCAAATGTACATTATTATAGTTGTTATACTTTAGTATCTTTAAACTCCAATACAAGCTGGGTAGCGTTTCTCGGCACATAGTACCCTCATCCAACCAAATTATCATAACCTACATGTTATAACCAAATTCTTAAATCATCCACAGAATTATCATTTTCACTTTGTGCAGTCTGCTGAGTGAATTTAATAAATAAAGAATTCTTCATCTTAATGACAAAATTCTATATAAATATAAAGTACATTTTAAAATGTATCTGTATGTTTTGCCTCTCTATTTGTTATTGTGTTATTTTAATCAAGTAATGATTTGTCAAAGTAATTTAATACATTTAGCATGAAATAAAACATTGCAGGAGTGAAGGAAGCAGTAAACTCCCATCTTGTACGTCTTCCCCACAGTGGATTATGGGCAATTAACCGTCATCGAGTGTACATCAAATGTACACTCGAAATTAGAGTGCATTGTGGGTAAGAATGAGTGAACAATATTAGGGAACGAGTGGCTCACTCAGAATTCAGACACTCCTACGAAATGGCGGACACTCGAAATAGTGCACTATATAGTGGATGGGGGCAGTTTCAGACACAGCGAGTGTTCTACGACCGGGGTTGGTGCCCTACGCAGGACGCGTGCTCTGTATTTAGAGAGCGGCGGTACTGCTGTACTGAATTAATGATCTAAATTCTTTTGATACCGAAATTTGTAACCCCCCCAAAAAAAACAAACAAAAAAAAAACACAGGACTTAATGACTACAGACCCATCGTCCTGATGTCTGTGGTCATGAAATAATTTGAGAGACTGGTGTTGGCCCACCTGAAGGACATCACTGGACCCTTTCTAGATCCCCTTCAATTTGCTAATCGAGCAAACAGGTCTGTGGAGGATGCAGTCAACATGGGATTGCATCATATCCTGCAACATCTGGACAGACCAGGGACATATGCAAGGATCCATTTTGTGGACTTCAGTTCAGCTTTCAACACCATCATCCCAGCTATTCTCCAGACTAAATTACACCAACTCTCTGTTCCCACCTCTATCTGTCAGTGGATCACCAGCTTTCTGACCGACAAGCAGCAGCTAGAGAGACTGGGGAAATTCACTTCCAGCACCTGTACAATCAGCACAGGTGCCCCCCAGGGATGTGTGCTCTCCCCACTACTCTTCTCCCTGTACACAAACGACTGCACCGCAAAGGACCCCTCTGTCAAGCTCCTGAAGTTTGCAGACGACACTACTGTCATCTGCCTCATCCAAGATGATGATGAGTCTGTATACAGCAGGGAGGTTGAACGGCTGGCTCACTGGTGTATTCAAAGCAACCTGGAGCTGAACACGCTCAAAACGGTGGAGATGATTGTGGACTTTAGGAGGAACACCCCAACACTGACCCCCCTCACCATTCTAAACAGCACTGTGGCAGCAGTGGAGTCATTCAGGTTCCTGGGCACTACCATCTCACAGGACCTGAAGTGAAAGACCCACATTGACTCTGTGAAAAAGGCCCAGCAGAGGTTGTACTTCCTTCACCAGTTGAGGAAGTTCAACCTGCCACAGGCGCTGCTGATACAGTTCTACTCAGCAGTCACTGAGTCTGTCCTCTGCACTTCAGTAACTGTCTGGTTTGGTGCAGCCATGAAATCGAATATCAGAAGACTACAAAGGACAGTTCGGACTGCTGAAAGGGTTATTGACTGCCCCCTGCCCTCCCTTCAAAGGTGCAGCATGTAAGATTCAGAAACACTTGTTATTAATGACACCTGTGGCCATTAAGTGAACTGCATCCAGCTACCTGTTGCTCGTATTCGCGCTCATGCACACACTCCATAGGGATGCGAGTGAGCGACCACTGGCCAAAACAATGACGTAACGTACAAAGAGACTGAACGTGATCCACCGGCATCATGCTGACAGATGAGGTAGCATAATTAAAATTACAGTTATGATTGTTTTACTACAAACTTTGAGACTAAACTAAAACTACTTATCAGCTAACATAGGAAACTGATACACAAATACAGCTGCATTCTACCGAACTATACCAGACAGTTTACTGTTGCACTGCACTGTTATGTTGCACTATTGTATGTTTTGTATATCATATGTTGTACTACGATCAAGACCTCGCAAGAACAAGTGCCACATAGTGTGACTGTTCCAATCGCTGGAAGTGGCCAGGGTGTAAAACTCTATTGCATAATCGGCTACTGATTGATTACCCTGGGACAGTCCTGCTTAAATTCTCTTCCTAGCTTCCCGACCTTGAGCTGCCCATTCAAACACTCTGTGAAGTTCCAAGGAGAAAGCTACATATGAAGAGCAGCATGGATGCCGGTTATCCCACATAGCTGTTATGCATTCTCCAGCCCTCCCAGAGAGTAGTGTGATGAGACACGCAATCTTCATCGTGTCTGAAGAATACATGGAGGGCTGCAAGTAGAAGAACAGCGAACATCGTGAGAGGAAAGCTCTAACAGACCCCTCATCTTAGAATGACGCTAGGGAAAGGCGTGCACCTCTGGTCGCCATGGGGTGTTTGAAGCTACCAGAGGAGAAGGGATGTGTCCTGCGTGGGACTGGGATTGGAAGGAGGGCGGAGCTGCTGGACCATCGCGGTAAGTTCCGCAAGCAGCGGAGCCATCACTTCCTAAGGCACAGTTAGAGGCAGAAATTGGATCTAGGTGTCATTCAAGCACAGCTCCTTGTTGGGAGAGAGATGAGCAAAGAGTCGTCTTCTCCACTGGATCCATGGTGGCCAATTTATTCTGTGACGGAGGGGATGGGGGGGAGACAAAGGACCCAAAAGCAGAGATGACAGTTCAATTGGATTTATTAACAAAATAATTGTGGTAGTGTTGTGGTAGTCTGGAGCAATCCGAAGAGAGTCCATTGAAGCTGGTGTGGTGCGAAGCAAAGCCCAGACGATTCTCCCGAGACATGGGCAGATACTGAGGAATCCTCCTCCGCATGAACTGGGCACAGAACTGGTGAGAGCGACAGCAAGCAGGCAGGTAACCACACCTCTGCAGACAGGCAATCAACAGATACACAAGCACACTCCAACTACACAAGAGAGAACAATTAACATTACAGTGAACAATAAACTGGCAAAGAAAGAGGGGAAACACAAGGAATAAGTAGGGAGTGCAATCAGAGTGAAGCAAGTGGAAACGGGCAAGTAATTCATTGCTGTGATCAATGTCTCTCTGGGATCAATCAGTGTTCCCATGGAAATGCTGATTAGGCTTGCAGGCTCCACCTGTGAGACACAAGGGAGAGAAAAACAAACAACAGTATGAGCCGGCACACATGCCGGAACCGTGACAAAAAACGGCAAAGAGAGAAAAACAACATGCACTAAAAACACACATCAAAATAACTATACATCTCACAAATTATGTAAAACACATTGAACACCTACGGAACTGAGCACTCAAACTGTGAGTTCTTGTGTTTAATGGAGGTTTGCAAAACAACTTCTGGTGATTTCCTGCCAACTACTGGACTGGAGTGTGGATGAGTTAGGAAACCGTGTATCTCATTCCATATCCATTTCGAATAAAAAAAGAAAAAAAGGAAAAACAACTTGTCTTTTTATTTAGCAATTATTTTCCCTGGTAAATTATTCACTAAAACAGTTTTTGATTAAAATTCGATTTTCCAATTATCTGTAACTAATCTGTAGGCTGTTATTTCCCGATATGTCCGCGGAAGTTAGCATTAAGGCTAACGAGGATTGACACTTTTAACCTACTTTATGTTCTACTGTTCCTGTGAGGAATAATTACCAGATTTTCTCCCTGATTTTAATCCCTTGTGAATTGGTTATGCCAGTAATTTTTCCAGTTCCTGCACCAATAAAGATTATAGCTTTGGCATTTTTACCTTCTATCAAATGCCTGGTAAAAATAACCCCTGGTTATAATCCTTTGCAAATTGACATGCTGGTAAAAAGCCAATAAATCTGCAATGTCCAACCTGTGAACCCTTTAACTTTTGTTGTTTCTCAAGTTATTCAATTTGTGAAGTGGATGTTGGTCAAGAGAAGACACCAGAAATTGTAAAACACGCTTCACTTCAGATGAACTGCAGATAACTCTGGATGTTGCGTTTGGACTGATGCATGATTTTCTTAAGCACTTTATGCTGTCGAGTGTTTATTAAGCCATGAAAATATTAGAATATTTTTTTTTCCGTTTAAGAAAATGAGAAAAGTGGTTAGATAAGCAAGTAATATTGTGATATTACCCTCACATTTCAGAACAGGACAAATATAATGTGAACGGATTGTCCATAGCCTATGTTTTATTCAAGAGTGTAATATAGGATTTTGGGCTTGCTAATATAACAAGTTCTGTTGTATTTTGCCAGATATTTCAATCATTTTCTTCTAATCCCAGATACAGTATATGATCATGTTTAATATTTCCTGCATAATTAATCAGCACTGCCATACATTTTCTGATAGGTCAGTTACATGGTGACAGTTTTTTAGATTTTCGTTTTTCTTCTCTTAAGTTTTGGTTTTCACAAGGGAGAATGCAAAAAATAAATAAAAAAAATAGAAAAGGGCTAGAAGACTACTTTTTAAAAAATTAACCAATTTGTGTTTTTATTTTTTACTTTTGCAGAAAAATACAAAAATAAAACACCTGTTTTTTTGTTATCCATTTTTTTATATTTCAAAATGGAAATTAAATTAATGGAAGATACACAAATTGGTTTGGGAAACCTTTTGGGTTTTATATATATAGATAATCAAATCGCTTATTACAACAACAACAACAACAATAATAAAACCTGTCATAAGAATGTATTTTACGTGCACATGCTAATGTTAGACAATGGAAATCAATCTCTAGACAAATCCTTAGAAAATGAATGAAGGCTTTAAGATTCGTTTTTGTTTTTCCAGGCACGTTTTCTTTACGGAAGTAGAATGTTTGTTTTTGGTTGTACACGATGGTTCCCATAACATTCCCTTCACTTCTTAATATCCAGAACCTTTCTGCAACCTCAATAAACAGCTATCGATATATTAATTAGGCTATTTATTATAATGAAATCATATTATTATATAATCATTAAAATCAGCCACAACACATTTTGGAAGACATAATCATTTCTGCAAACCTGCTGTATGTCTAACAATTAAAACCGAGTCTTGTTTTTCAGTTTCCTAAAACATTGTACCTCAGCACTGCAGAGCAGATATTGAAGAAAATTACTCCAAAACAACCAATGACTTTAACACAATCAAATGTTTATAAAACCAGTAATGTATTGACAACCATTAAAAAATCGAATAAATATTCAATTAATCTTATAGGCTACCATTTCTTACCGTATAGTTTAGCGGAGACATCTCTGATTCTCTTCATTTGTAATCAATAAACAAAAAAACTTATTGGTTAAACTTACACATTGTGTTCTTTTAAATTAACCTATATGAGTCAAATCAAATCAGTAACATTTATAGTTAATCTCACATTTAGAATTAATTATTTATTGAGGAAAGTGATAAAAGAATGTCAGTCAGTGAGTTGGTTCCGGAATTACCGTTAATTCTGGCTGAATCAAGCACTTGCAGAGCAAATGCACATTCATATATAGCTATCAGACACAGCGACTAAGGTAAGAAGATTAGAAGACAGGATATAAGATAGGAAGGTAGTATATGATTTTTGAATGTTTTTCTCATTTGTTTATTAATACATTCAAATTACATTTACTGTAATCTTTTTTATACATTTAATTAAACTCTATACTGCACCAAGGGCGTAGCAAGGAAATTACTTTTGGGCGGGCTTCAACAAAAATAGATGTTCCAAGTTTTTGCCCAACTATTTTTTTTTTATTCAATTTTCCTTAACAACAGAGAAGCAGCACATTAAAACCGTTCTTCCACACTTTCAGAAATTAGAATTTATGCATTTTTTCAATAGGGGCGGGGAACGTCAAATTTACCACCTCAATTTCCAAAAAAGCTTGGAGGGAGTTAGTCTCTGTGGCCTTGGCGAAAGTAGAGGGCGGAGCTCGGGCCAGAAGTGATGCTCAAACCTAATCAGTTCACCCCGGTCCCATATGGAGACCACCTCTCACCGTCGCAGCTCACAGAGGTAGCCAAGTTGCAAGCGGAATTTGCGGACGTGTTCTCGCCTCTCCCCCGTCGCACAAACCTCATAGAGCACCACATCGAGACCATCCCAGGGGTGGTGGTTGGTAGCTGCCCCTATCGCCTTCCTGAACACAAAAAAAAGGTTGTTCAGGAAGAATTAGGGGCAATGCTCAAGATGTCCCTAATAGAAGAGTCACACACCGATTGGGCCAGCCCCGTAGTTCTGGTACCTAAGAGCGATGGGATGGTCCGATTCTGTGTGGACTATCGAAAAGTGAAGGAGGTGTCTAAATTTGACGCGTACCCAATGCACCGGATTGACAAATTGCTCGATCGGTTGGGCACAGCTCAATTTTATTCGACACTGGATTTAAGAAAGGGTTATTGGCAGATCCCCTTAACTCCATTCTGCAGAGAAAAAACTGCGTTTTCCACACCGTTCGGTTTTCAACAATTTGTGACCGTTCCGTTCGGTTTGTTCAGGGCCCCCGCCACATTCCAGCATCTCTTGGACAAAATTCTCAGGCCACATATGGCATATGCTGCTGCTTATCTAGATGATATCATAATTTATAGTAATGATTGGTGGGGGCACATGCAACATCTGAGCGCCGTTCTGAGATTGCTGCGGTGGGTGAGGCTCACGGCCAACCTGAAGTAGTGCGCAATTGGGCAGGTGGAAGTTCAGTATGTAGGGTTACATTTTTACAATGGCCTGCCCAGCGCCCAAGCCAAAAGGAGGCGAGACAGTTTCTGGGGCTGGCTGGCTATTACCGAAGGTTTGTGTAGTTTCTCTGACGTCACCAGCCCACTGACTGATCTCACTTGAAAGGGAGCTCCCGATTAGGTCCATTGGATGGAGTCATGCCAACAGGCTTTTCTAAAAGTGTTTGGTGATCAAGTGGGCTGTCCTCACCCTCCACTACTACCTGCTGGGGCGGGCCTTCACCCTCTGTTCAGATCACACCCCACTCCAGTGGCTTCACCGCATTAAGGATACCAATGCATGGATCACCCATTAAAATTTGAGGTGATCCACAGACCGGGGGTGCAGATGGCTGTGGCTGACTTTCTCTCCAGAATTGGGGGGGGGGGGGGGGAGTTGGCAGCCCAGATGTAGCCCCGGCCTGAATCGGGCGGTGGTGGTATGTTGTGATGGGGGCGTGGTCATGTGTCTGTCTGTTTGTGGGAGAGAGGGAGTGGTGTGCCTCATCAAGCTGGTTGACATGATTTCTAACAGCTGTTTCTTGTTACAGTGATAGTGGGGAGAGACCTCAAAAGCAGCCAAAACACACCAGAGAGCAGAAAGAGAATGACACAAGAGTGCAGCGACTGGCGTTCCTTATTATGTGTTTTATTGTTATTGTGAAGCTGAAGATTTTGAGAAGTTTGTTAACAGAGTTTTGTTACATTGAACTGACTGAAATAAGAAAGCCCTGAGAAGGCTGCACTCAAATAGACTGAAGGCAGAAAATGAAAGCCTACCTGAAGCGTGCCACTGCTTCCCGTCTCCTCCTTCCATACCCGAACCTTTAACTCAGTGGTTCTCAACCGGTTTTGCTTCGGGACCCAGATTTTACATCTGAAGTCAAGTGGCGACCCACTACAGTAAAAACGTAACCTGTATTTAATGTATCCTGGGTCGCATTTCCTTTTATCTTGCATAGATTTGATCATGGTTTTCAAGCATAAGTGCATTCATCAAGTGCCATTATTTTTGTTGTTGATGTAAACAACAAAAGCTACAGGAATTTATCTCTCCCCCCTTTTAAAAATTGAAGAGCATATTTATTTATAGGCAATGAACCCATTATTATCCCGTTTGTTTCCTAATTTCAAACAACATTCAAACAGAACATACATATTACACAGGAGGAAAGGCTCCTCATCACCATGGTTAGGTCAACGTAGCTAGTCTTAAATAACAGTAATAATAATAAACTATAGTATTGATTAAAAAAAATGAGGTCTAATAGATTCTACCTATACATTATTTCATATGAAACTATAAAAAAAATTCAAAATAGAAGAGTTACTTAAAATCGTAAAATCGTGAAACTTAGTAAAGGTGATGTGTAATGTTTTTTTTTTTTTTTTTTTTTGGCGCATAAAACAGTGTAGCTCTTTTCCTCAGTGCTGTTTGGCATGTCAGGGCTGCCTGTTTGATGGGTTTGACTTGACTTCCTCCATAATGCTTTAAACTAGAAAAGTCTCACTAGAATTGAAATGGGTCACATCAGTTTTTAGGTCTGCGCGCCACAATATTGAGGGAAGCCCGGTTGTTGCGCATGCACATCAGAGAGCAGAGCAGATCATTAGCACGAGCTGGTACCGTTACACTCGCGCGAAAGCTTTAATCGCACCGCAGATGAGAAGCCTTTAACTGAATGCGAGATTATCATTAAATCTCTTCATTAAACATTATATTATGATTAAATAATCTCTATCACTTGGGCAGCCGATAAATCTTCAATGGGAGAACCATGGCATTGTTCTTTCCCTGCTGTCCACGACCCAGTCCGAATAGACCTGCGACCCACTTTTGATTCATGACCCACCAGTTGAACCCACCACTTGTATTGAACTTTGAATATTCATTCAAAGAAATTGCCACTAGTCAGAACACAAAACTACGTAATCCAGAAAACACACTGTAAAAATGAGACGTGATCAGGGAACTTTATACGGCTTTACACCATGCATGTCACTGAAGATCTCATGGGGCGGGGGGGATCACTTCAACACATGGCCTCTGAAAAGGTTCACATTTAGTAGTTTCGTTTGGAACACAAGAACAACAATACAGAACAACATAACATGCTTTCATGACGTGAGTTGTACAACATAATACCGCCAATGCATTCATCTAGTCTAATGTTTAAAGGTGTTGCCATCTTGTTAGATACAACTAACCAATATGGATTCTCTCATGTGTTTTCAGGGACTTTGACCAAGTGAAGCTCTTTTCACAGTGTGAGCACTTGTAAGGTTTTTCTCCAGTATGAATTCTCTCATGTGTTTTCAGGTCTTGTGACCGACTGAAACTCTTTTCACAGTGTGAGCACTTGTAAGGTTTTTCTCCAGTATGGATTCTCTCGTGTGTTTTCAGGTCTTGTGACTGACTGAAACTCTTTTCACAGTGTGAGCACCTGTAAGGTTTCTCTCCAGTATGAATTCTCTGGTGTGTTTTTAGGTTTTGTAGCTGAGTGAAACTCTTTTCACAGTGTGGGCACTTGTAAGGTTTCTCTCCAGTATGAATTCTCTGGTGTGTTTTTAGGTTTTGTAGCTGAGTGAAGCTCTTTTCACAGTGTGAGCACTTGTAAGGTTTCTCTCCAGTATGGATTCTCTCATGTTCTTTTAGGCGTATTGACAGAGTGAAACTCTTTTCACAGTGTGAGCACTTGTAAGGTTTCTCTCCAGTATGAATTCTCACATGCTCCTTCAGGTTTTGTGACCGACTGAAACTCTTTTCACAGTGTGAGCACTTGTAAGGTTTCTCTCCAGTATGGATTCTCTTATGTTCTTTTAGGCTTATTGACCGAGTGAAACTTTTTTCACAGTGTGAGCACTTGTAAGGTTTCTCTCCAGTATGGATTCTCTCATGTTTTTTCAGGTCTTGTGACTGAGTGAAACTCTTTCCACAGTGTGAGCACTTGTAAGGTTTCTCTCCAGTATGAATTCTTTGGTGCTGTTTCAATATGCCAGCTGTAATAAATGTCTTCCCACATTCAAAGCACATATGAGCACTCACACTGGTATGAATTTTCTGGTGCTCTTTCAAATAGAACAGGCCTGCAAAACTCTTTCCACAAAAAGAACACTTAGGCTTCTCATTTGTGTGTGTTTCCAGATGTTGTTTTAGGACTGAATTCAAAACAAATGTTTTTCCACACTTAACACATTCAAATGCTCTTTCTCCAAAGTGAATGTGGAGATGTTTATTTAGATAGGATGCATCTGTGAAACATTTTCCACACTGTTGGCATGTGTAAGGTTTCTCTCCTGTGTGAATTCTCATGTGTATATTAAGACAGGTTTTATATCTGAAACTCTTTCCACATTGAGAGCAGGTAAAACATTTTTTGGGTGTTTTTCTTTTAGGCTTTTTCAGTGAGAAATTCTTCTTAGTCTTTGAACAACTCAAAGATTCTTCAACATTTATTAAATCATGAAGTTTCTCCTCCACTTCATTCAGCTCTTTACTTTCCTCTTTCACTTCCATCAGCTCTGAAATGAACACAGTAAATTGACAAAAATCAATTCAAGAGGGACAAATGTGAAACATCAAATAGAAACCTAATTTAATAGCAGAACAAAAACATCCAATAATAATGTGTGATATTTTTGTCTGTGCACAAGGTATATATGGTATCCATCAAGGCTGCATGATGGATTGAAATAAGTTTGAAATCATCTTTTTCGGTTTAGTAATCATGCAAGGACAAAAGGCTGCGTTTTAAAATACAGTCTGCATTGAACGCTTCAGTTAGTGCTGAATGAGCGAGCGGCACCCTCTACACACTGAGCAGGACAGAAATAATAATTTTTTTTAAATCGCCTAATTTGACAGAATGATCCCTTTCCAAATGTTGGCTTTAAATGCAATAAGATTAAAACATCACAAATCAAAGCAATACAAAGCAATCTATCTGAACCATTATGGAAAAGAAAAAAATCCTTTTGATTCTTCAAAGTTTTTAAACTGGGGTCGAGAGCATGTCAGGGGAGGAGAGAAGGATGATGTAATGAAGTAAAATCGAAAGATAAATAACTATAACTATTAAATACAAATTTAATGTAAAGATAAATTAAAATTAATAGCTTAAAGGACAAAGTATACTTCGGGTGACCACGTTGTGGATCACTCCGCCCACAGTATGAAAGATGCAAATTGTGTAATCAGTAGGGATGGGAATCGTTAGGAATTTAACAATTCCAGTTCTGATTCCTCTTAAGGATTCCAGTAACGATTCCAGTAGTTAATTTAGTACTTTTGAGGAAGAATTATTTGAAAATGAGAAATGCAATTCTTATTGGATTTACTGTCTTCTGCAGTCTGTTGCCAAACGATAAGATCATTTAAGATTTCTACAGAGCAGATATAACAAATCAGAAATAAATGTAATACAATTCTTGTAAAAGGTGTGTTTGCTGACTTTTTAGAGACATACCTCCAATCCAATAATTATTCCTAACTAGGCTATATCTGGAGTGTATCTAAACAAACAAGAAATGTGATGGCATATTTCATTCATTCATTTTTTTAGAAAAATATGTAAATTGCTTGTATTACAAAAAACTGTAAATCTTTAATTAAATATTGTCATATGAACAACCAGTCAGTAAATGCACTGCTTGATTAAAGTCTCACAGGTCTAAAGTCACATGACATAACAGTAACGGTTCCAGAGACAGTTTAGACTGTGTTCTGTTGTCAAATGAGAACTTCAAGCTTGTAAGACTTCAACAGTTCTTATTTGATTTCGAGTTGGACATTCATAACTTGCACATCAGAGTAAGATTAATACTATACTGGACTAGACCGGAAGCGCTGTATGTTTCACACTGCAGATTCAAAAGAACCGGCTCATCTAAATCGTTCTTTGGGAATTGGACCATACCGGAAGTGCTGTCTTTTTCGCTCTGTTGATTCAACAGAGCCGGCTAATAAGAGTCATTTGTGTGTTTTATGCTTTGACCCAGTAAAGGGCAGCGCTGCTGTCGAAATGCGGTGCTGGAAACACTTTTAGTGTATTTTAGAACAGTGTTCCAGCGGCACTGCTGAAAAATTCACGCAAGGGAACCATTAACAGAACCGAAATTCAAGAAGCTCATCCAATTCCGTTATTTTGTAAAGAAAATAAGGTTCCCAAACCTAGTAATCAGCACAACCTATGCGGCTTGACCGCGCACCACCTAGATTTGCTTGACCCGCGCACGCAGTCCTCGGCTGTGCATGTCGCTTAAGCATGTGCCTGCTATTGACTGTACTAAAAGAGTATCACAAAGAAGTTGTAATGGGCATGCATCAAACGTATTCGTATTCACTCACAGTCAGAACAGTATACTCAAAAAGGCAACGTGGTCGACCAGGCACAAGCCGATCCGGTACTCACAAAAACAAAGTATACCTGGGCCTTAAAAGACCACAGTCCTCTAGCTCTATGGGGTTATAATATAATTAAATGTCGAGAGCACATGTATGTCATGCGAGAGTGCATCCATGTACCAGCTGAGCGAGCGCGAATCCCTCTGCTCGCACAAGGACACGCACTAATACATGCGCTGCGCTCTTATGATATCTGCCTGCTCTCGCTTAAAGAGTGCATGTGCAAGCTCAAAAACGGGTGTTGTGCACTTGCAAATCTATTTTAAAGCCATATAGCTCTGCCTCTGTTCATTCGTACAAATATTCTGCATCTGTAGATGTGGTAAGTTGGCATGAAAAAGTATGTGAACCCTTTGAAATTAACTGCATTTATGTATACATTTATAAAAAGCATTGAGCTTTAGCTGGCGCACAGCCACCCTGATATTATCCATTAGGATATCTTGATAAACTTGGGAATTAATTTTTCCCTCGATGATGGCAGGCGATCCAGGCACAAAAGCAGCAATGCAGCACCAAATCATAATGCTCCCTCCAGCGCACTTCACTGCTGGGATGATGTTTTCATGTTGGTATGTAGTGGCTTTTTTACGCAATCTGTTTTGCTGCATTTTCTTACCAAACAATTCAACCGTAGCTTCATCAGTCCACAAAACATTTTTCCAGTAGCGTTGTGGAGTGTCAAGGTGGTCTTTGGCAAACTTCAGGCGTGCAACAATGTTTTTGTTGGAAAGCAGCGGCTTCCTTCGTGGTGTCTTGCCATGGACACCATGCCTATTTTAATGTTTTCCGTATAGTAGACTCATGAACAGAGATGTTAACCAGTTCCAATGGTTCCCTCAAGTCTTTAGCTGTCACTCAAGGGTTCTTTTTTACCTTATTGAGCATTCTACGATGTGCCCTTTGAGTAATCTTAACTGGACAGCCACTTCTAGAGAGAGTACCCACAGTACTAAATCATCTCCATTTATAGACAATTTGTCTAACGTGGACAGATGAATATCAAAGCTCTTCGAGATAACTTTGTATCATCCTTTTTATGCAAAGCAACAATTCTTTATTATAGGTCTTCTGAGATCTCTTTTTTGCGAGGCATGGTTCACGTCAGCAAATGCTTCTTGTGAATAGCAAACTCAAAATATTGAGTTCTTATTATAAGTCAATGTAGCTCTAACTTACCCCTCCAATCTCGTTTCATTAATTGGATGCCAGGTTTGCCAACGCCTGACTCTAATTAGCTTTTGTTGACGGCATTAGCTTAGGGGTTCACATACCTTTTCTAACCTACACTGTGAATGTTTGAATCATGTATTCATTATGTAATAGATCAATACAATAATTTGTGTGAAATTAGTTAAAACCGATTGTGTTTGTTCATTATTGTAAGATGAAGATCAAACCAGATTCTTAGAAAAATTTAAACATAAATGCAGAAAATAGATTCTGTTATGTTGTAATTACTTTGAATACATCTAAATATATATTGATGTCTGCACTTGCTCCTAATATGTTTGACCCCTTTTTTTTTTCATTTTTTTTTTTTTTACAAAACCTAAACTGATGTTTTTAGGCAATATTTCAATACTTATTAGTGCAGATTTTAACCTTGCGGTGATCATTTGTACAGATCTGGTGATGGTATGCTTACTACTTATAAGGCCACTGCATCTACATTTTTCAAAGCCTTTATGGCTGATTTGAATTAGGGATGTACACCTATAGTCGACATCTGGTTAACCAGTTGACGTGCCACTATTCAAATACCTAAATCACTATTAGGTTATTCTACACATGTAATAAATGTCTTCAACCCGATCCAAACTCAACAAGTTCTGACAAACCATTGGGTTTTCCGGCCGGGTTTGGGACAGATTTTCAAGTATAGGTCGAGTTAGGGGCTGTTCAATCATGCTCACCCATGTGTGTACTGTGCTGGTTTTCTATATACTGTTAACACGTTGTGACGAGGAGGAGGGTGTGGCCAGGCCGTAAGCATGGACGCCTGGCGCTGAGATACCCCAATCAGCCGGGAAGGGGATAAGGAGGAGCCGCAGAAGCCAGTTGGAGAGAGAGAGATGCACGCAGAGCTGTGTGCGTGTGCGTCAATGTTTGGTTGTGTTGGAAAGCAGTTTTTTTGTTGTGTCTGATGAAAAGTCTTCATGATTTTTCAACCGGTTCCCACCCAGGACTTTGGAGGAGGACCACGCTACCCTGGGGACCTCGCTGCTGGCTCAAGAATGCGATGCTGAGGATACACGATCTGGTGGTACTGGAGCGGTTTGTCAGCAGGCTACTGATGTGGTCCGTCAGGAGGCGGAGGAGCCCGCTGCCATCCGCCAGGGGGCGGTGGCCATTCCCGCTGCAGACTGCCAGGAGGCAGCGGCCAAGGGATGGCTGAGCGAGTCCAGTGTCATCGCCCAACGTCGCTGACGGAGATGTTCCAGCTGGTTGAGGACCGGGTGGGCGGCATGGTTGTGAATCTGAGTTTTTTTTTCTTTCCCTTCTCTCTTTTTCTTTTCTCTCTCTCTCTGGCTCTCCGGCTCCTCCTCATTCCCCTCCCGGCTGATTGGGGTATCTCAGCGCCAGGCGTCCATCCTTACGGCCCGAACACGCCCTCCTCCTTGACACATATGCGCTGGACGGACATCTTTAACTGTTGCGCTGAAACAAACTGTATTTTCTTTCAGCGTCTCCTGCAGGATCACCACATTTTTAGGGAAATGTATAAAAGGAAAGTTAAAAAGAACGTACATTTTCATCAACGCATCTCCAAACACATGCACTGTGTTTCTTTCGTTGTGCTGCATTCTGAAGAATTTCAGGTTGCATAGAGGACTGCACCATTAATCATGATTCCAGGCTGTCCAGGTAAGAGTGTTTTTTTCTCTTTTACTCTGGTGTGCTTATTTACGTACAGCAATTAGACAAATTCAATGCCATTTGATTTTAAAATAATTTAAAAAATCAAAGCACCCCGAAGAGGGTATTTAACCGCAGCAGTGCAACTCCACGCACATGACAACACTTGCATTTGCTGCCTCACAGAAATGTGAACCTGCCAGGGCAGAGCGCAAATACAGGCAGTGACAGTTTGAGTGTTTTTGTCTGACTTAAAGTGAGATTTTATCTTTTGAGCATCTATGTATTGTGCTCTTTAGGCTCATAGCTCACTGTGCACTTTATTTGCCTCTATTTTAAGTAAATTCCATTGCAATGAATGTTCTTTATTCCTGTGTCCCGACAAAAAAACAATTAACCGTTCGTAAAACCTCACAGTTAACCAAATGTTAAAAACAGTAACCGTGCACATCCATAATTTAAATGTTGTAGACAGTTGATTTATTAGGAATCTTATTGTAAGGGAGTACACTTATTTTTCAGGACATCATAAATGTTTTCCAGAACTGATTATTTTCTTATCTCATCTGTTTTACTGAACTTCATTATGGACCATGGTCCTGTCCAAACATCCTGTTTTAAGCATTGGTGCTTTAACATTTCTTCTTCAAGATCAAGAGTTTTTGGAACATTTTAGTAATTTTACTGATTTTAATAATACTCCAGATGTTAATCCCCATACTCTTTGGGAGGTTACAAAATGTGCAATTAGAGGTAGTTGTATATATATCTTATTCCACTAAAGTTGCTAAAGCACGAAAGGAGAAAATTGATTAATTAAAAAAAATATTCAAAATGTAGAAGTGTTACGGAAACAATATTTTGATGCAGGTAAGGCTACTGTTTTAAACTATTTGAAGGCACAATTCAAAGAGGCATCCAGTGTTGCAGCTGAGTTTTTGTTACTTAGAAACAGACAACTGTATTATCAACATTCTGAAAGATCAAGCAGTCTGTTTGCTCCAAGACTCAATCAGTCAGAGCGACTGCCATCCATAGATGCTGTCAGTGACTTCTCTGGTGTTCTTATAAAAGTGTAAAACATTACAGAAAGAAACTTACCTTTAGGAAGAAAATCATCTTCATCACTCTGTTGTTGTTCCTCTGCTGTGGTTTCATCATCTTCATCACTCTGTTGTTCCTCTGCTGTGGTTTCATCATCTTCATCACTCTGTTGTTCCTCTATTGTGGTTTCATCATCATCATCATCACTCTGTTGTTCCTCTGCTGTGGTTTCTCCTCTCATCTTCATCAGGTTCCTGCAGTCCAGCAGCTTCACTGAACACATCTTCACTGGTATCTGCAGCATCTGCTGTTCTCCAGCGTTACAGACAGAAGCCAGAGACTTTATGGAGGTTTGATCATCATCTTCATCTCTCTGTTGTTCCTCTGCTGTGTTTTCTTCTTTTATCTCCTCCTGTTTCACTTCAATCTTCACTGGTGTCTGCAGCATCTGCTGTTCTCCAGTGTTACAGACAGAAGTCAGAGACACTGTGGAGGATTGATCACCCTGATTACCATCAGTAGAACAGAGTAAAGTGAGCTGTGAGTCCTGTGTGTCTCTGGATCTCTGTTCAGAGAGTTTGTCCAGCAGTCGCTGTGGTGTGGACTGATCTCTGACGCTCCACACTGAATCCTGACATTCTGTGGAGATCCCATCAGTCACACACACTGAAGATTGACAGGAAACCTTTTGCAGCTCCTGACAAACACAACACAATCACATCTGTACCGTTCATCATATCACATCATTTGAAAGCTTACAATCTCAACTTTAAGGATGAAATGAATGTTTAACCTGTAACCTGTCCTCTCTCTCCATCAGCTTTGTCTTCAGTGACGTCACCTCTTTCTTCAGCTGAGAGATTTCTGTGATGAAATCATCAATATCCAGCATGGACAGATCAGTTCCTACTGATTTACAGCAGATCACATCCACCTTTTCTCTCATGATGAACATCTGAACACAAAATCATCATCATTATAATGGACTGACATTCATCAAACTTAAAAATATTATTATATGATCATATACAAGAACAGCTCTGTTAAACGAAATAACTGTTTCTAAGATGTATGAATATAAATGTGTGCTTTGAGTTTGGTTTCATGTTCTTGATAGCAGGAATATCGTCTGATATTAGCCTATAACAGACATTATTCGCCATATAAGCACCTTCACTGAACTCTCATGATGTAAAACACATTGAACACGTACCGAACTGAACACTCAATCTTTGAGTTTTCTTCTTCTGAGGTTCACGAGCGACTCCGTGATTGCGACACCGCCACCAACTGGACAAGTGTAAAAAAACTAAATACTATTTATTAATTCACGATCTGTTCAAAGTATTAAATTCTATACTCTGAGATAATTTTATAATGTAAACATTTTATAATTCTTTGTCCTGGAGCATTTTAAGAAGATTTTGCATTCAGGTTCACTATCTATAAAGCTCGGTTTACATGGAGCAACCTTCAATAAAATGAATTACATCAGTATCTCATAACCAGAAATTCATCAAAACGACTTTGTGTTAATCATCATCAGCATGACTCTGTCCATAGAGTTTCAGTATCATTTATCCTGGAATATTCTGATGAACAATTGATCATGTTTTATTGTGATTTGTGTTGACAGTATTGAGGAGGATGCAGCAGTATGCAGGTACAGTGTGTGATCTTCACTGTTCTCTTATTCACACTTACAATACTTTACATTTATATACTGACAGCTGACTTACTGCACTACAGTTTCATTATATTCTGTATTTATTATAACATATATCAACATGTTTTTATTCCGAAGTGACTGATATTCTCTGATCTCTCTCAGTGGATGTGACTCTGGATCCTGATACAGCTCATCCTGATCTCATCCTGTCTGATGATGGAAAACAAGTGAGACATGTGGAGACATTAAACAAAACCTCCCAGATACACCAGAGAGATTTGAAGTGATTCAAATAACCGGCATATCAACACAACTCCTTTGACTACACCTACACTCACGCACCTCCGGGGCATCTCACTCAACCTGGTGCTTTTCTGTGCAATCAGTAATGAATTAATTGCCTTGTATTAGGCCAAGTATCAGCAACAACTACCAAAGTACTTCACTTAACACCTGTTTGTCACTATACACTGCACAAATATTCTTAATCCATGGGATCATTGCATGCAATGCCTAAAGTTTGATTTTGAGGTAATTAATTTTATCTAATATTTAATATTTTGTTTTCTTCTTTGTCTTTTTTTGTACACTCTTCAGAAAAATGTTTCTAAATAGTACCAAATAAGGGTTCTTTGGCTTGTAACAATAGCAGAAAACGTTTTGGTGCAAAATAGAAGTTTCCATACAGAACCTTACCTCTATACTCCTGCTCCTTCAAACATTATAGCATCAATTACGGTTTTAGATTAAATATAAACAAACAAATAAATAAAAGCAAGGCTTGTGTGACATTTAGGTACTTTATTTTCTATTAAAATATTTTTTTAACAAATAATAACAATGCTTTACAGCAATCATTAGTTAATTACATTAATTAATGATTGTGATTATATAATTCAAAATGCATAAATCAATCACTTACATTTATAATTACATAAACAAATAAATATGCAAAAGAGAAAATAAACACAGCTGAAAGACTTTTTAACTATAAACCTACAGTATAAAAAAATTTATATTAAATTACAGTGTATAAATTCATGGCAAAAATAGATATAAAAAAAGAAAGAGAAGGAGTATTTAAAACTCACATAATCTGATATAGCTTTAACCTCCTGAGACCCCTGCGTTTTTAATTTCCCTTTTGGATTTGTAACTATTAGCACTTAATAAACAAGCAAAAAGATTATAATTTCTAGAGCAAATAGTTTTACTAAAAATTAATGTCCACATATGTGGACAGCAGGACTGAGCTGTGAAATTTTAAATAACCAGGGCTATAGAGTCAGATTTTTTTCATCAAATAGTTTGTTTCTAGGAATGTTGATTATGCATGTTTCTGAGATGTTATAGACATTACAGCTCATTTTCTATAAAGCTGAATAAATAATGCTTATTTAAAGTAATGGCCAGCATAATCAAATCACTGCCAACCATGTTAAAATTAAATGATACATTCTAAAATTCAGAATTTATGTACTGATTATCATTGTCCCATATCTGCCAAACATGTTGAGTGGTCCAAACATCATCTGCAGCCTGAATAACTAAACCTCCAGTGTGCTGTCTGTCTGCACTGGTCTCAGAACAGTTTGAAATGCACCTTATTTTCATCCTAACTCCACATAAACCTCTGAAAGCAACATTTTTCAGCTTTTGGATGAATACATTTCTTCTTAAGGTGAAAATGCACAGCAAATATATTGGAATGCATTTACTAATGTTAATGAATATAATCATATTGATTGTACAGTGATAAAATAAAATATAACATTTATATGAAAATTAAGCTAAATGACCCACAGATGTGTTACTGTGAAAAGTTATTCAAAATAATGAACATGTTTTTGGAATGTCTGTCAGAAAAATGCTCTTCAGCACTCATCCGAGTACTTCCTGTTTATCAGCACGCCAAAGCACGAAAAATGAAACTAGAGATGCTCCTCTTTACAACCAAATAAAATTTGAAGAGGTTTCTTACCAGAGGCACTTTTGTTGGCGCTGTGCCCATAGAAGCAGTTCACGGAAATTGACGCCATGGTGTTTGGTCACGTGACTTGGTGCGGCAGACGTTTAACACTTAAATGACTCCTTACAGTGTCCTGAACAGTATACAATGGGTTTAAACGTTGTGTGACCTTCGGGACATTTTTGTCTTTTTCATTTATTTATTTATTTATTTTTATCATTTTGGCTGTGTTAATGCCAATGGCATACATTTTGCCAAAGGTGTGTATTTGGGGGGGAATTTTGATATTTCAACCTCAGTTCCTATAATACATCTATAATATACTGTGTACACAAAAAACTTATGGACAAAAATGTCCCTATTGAAACCAATTAAAACTGCAATATTTGATCCCAGTGCCATTAAAGCATAAAATCCTGAATTATATGATATTATGCTTTCATTAAAATGTTTTATATTTTCTACTAAATGGCACAATTTTTCTCATGTTTAGCCTATGGAGCAATTATGTCTTCCAACATACATCCCAGTGGTCAAATATTGAATAACAACAGACACATATAAACAGACCGTCCAAAGAAAATACTCGATGACATAACAAAAAACATATAAAATGAACCAACATAAAAGAAAAAGAACAAGAATAAGAATAAGTGCCCCACTGCTTACCATAAGCCCCCAAACTGCCCAGCTGTCTATGTAACATCTCTTCAACTCAGCTGGTGCACCAGCTGACTTCCATCCCCTAAGAATTACCTGCCTGCGATCATCACGCTGGTAAGGACAAATTTTTTTATATGTTTGTTTATAATATTAATACCAGCCCCATCACCCAAAATACAAAATCTGGGGCAAAATAAAATCTGAGTGCACAAAATACCTCACAGATAAAATTCTGAACCCTCGACCAAAACTCTTGAACTTAGTACAGCACAAAAAAACATGGGCTATGTCCCATTCCTCCAACTGACATCACCAGCAAGTAGGTGTGTCTTTAAGGCCAAGCCTACACAATCTAGAGGGAGTCCAATTAAAAACTATGCAGAATCTTAAATTGAATGAGGTGCACCCTTGCATCCCTAGACATAGACTTGACATTTTTTTAAATCCTACACCATTCTCCATCTTCCAGTACTAAATTCAAGTCTCTCTCCCATAACTTCTTAAGAGATGTTAAAACCCCATCCCCTAGACTCTGAATTTGCCAGGAATTGTACACTGAAGCTTCATGACCTTTTCTAAAAGCAGCAAGTACCATCTCAAGAGTGTCTGCTGCTTTAGGAGGCTGTGTACTACACCCAAAGGTGGTACAGAGATGGCGCAGCTGTAAGTATCTAAAGAATTGAGATCTGGGAATCCCAAACCACTGTATTATATTTTCAAAGGATTTCAATGCTCCATTTTCATGCAGGTCACCCAGCGTAGCAACACCCTACTCAATCCATTCTGTCCAGCAGAAAGGGGACTTATTACTGCATAATTTAGGATTCAACCAAATACTTGCAGCAACGTTCAGGTAAATGTCCGAATTGAACACGTGGGAAACTTCTGTCCACACTAAATGCACGTGCGAGATAACGGATGTGCCTTTACTTCTCCGGGAAGCTTGGTAGAAAGACTTTGCAATGGCAAGATAGTGGCAAGGACCTCCTGTTCAATAAAAAGCCAGCGAGAGGCTCTCTCAGGTAGAAGCGGCCAATGTGCCAAATATCTGAGACCAAAAACATAATAGTAAAACAAAATCTTGGGGAGACCTAAGGCAAGGATGAAGGCAAGGCATAGATCTAGTAGGATCAGAGACGAATAATAAGACATCATCTACGTAAAGCAAAAGCTTATACATCACACCTCCCTCCACTACCCCTGGAAAATCATCATCCTTTCTTATCGCAGCTGTAATGGTTCCAGGGCAAGACAGAACAATAAGGGGGAAAGAGGGCAACCCTGCCGGGTGTCCCTATCAAGAGGGAAATCATCTGAAATTAATCCATTCATTTGAACCTACCACTACCAGGTGTCTATAAAGTAACTTAATACACCAAATAAATGTATTCCCGAACCCATACATTTCCAAAATCTTTAAAAAATAATCCTGGGGGGCCTGGGTAGCTCAGCAAGTAAAGACACTGACTACCACACCTGGAGTCACGAGTTCAAATCCAGGGCGTGCTGAGTGACTCCTGTCAGGTCTCCTAAGCAACCAAATTGGCCCGGTTGCTAGGGAGGGTAAATTCACATGGGATAACCTCCTCGTGGTCGCTTTAATGTGGTTTGCTCTCAGTGGGGCGTGTGGGGAGTTGTGCATGGATGCCGCAGGGAATAGTCTAATGAAACGTCTAATGTTATCAGAAGAGTTATGGCCCCAAATAAACCCCACCTGGTCTAAATGTATAGGAGATGCCATAACTTTACTTAATTGGTTAGCCAAAATTTGAGACAATATTTTAATGTCTAGCTGGATCAGGGAAATTGAATGGTAACTCTTACACTCACTTGGATCTTTGTCCTTTTTAAGAATCAGACTGATCTGGGCTTGTGTCATAGTTGGTGGAAGCTTACCATTCTTTAATGATTCCGGATAAACTTCTGGCAAAAGTGGATTCAGTTCTGTAGCATTAGATCTAAAAAATTCAGTGGCAAAGCCATCTGGCCCCGGAGACTTGCCTGTAGGCAAGGCCTTAATTACCTCGCCAAGCACCTCCAAGGTTATCTCAGAATCAAGGGAATTGTTTTGCTCAGTCATCAGTTTAGGAAGTCCTAATAGTTCCACAAAGTTTCTAATATCCTCATCAGTAGACTAAAACATGGAACTATAGAGATCAAGATAGAATTCTTTAAAAGCATTATTAATATCAATGGCTGAGGTAAACCAGCAGATTTCACTGAGGGAATGGTAGAAAAAGACTCTCTGTTTTATATATCTAGCCAGAGGTTTCCCTGCCTTGTTCCCCAACTCAAAGTATGACTGTCTTGCCCTGAATAGCCAAAACTCCACTAAAATAGTATTATATCTGTATTTCAATTGGGTCAACTCGGGCGCTTCAGCTTTGCCTCAGCACTTTTAATATTCCACGAGTTCTTGTGCTTTGGATTTTTTGGTGAATGCGGCATACTGTATTATCTGGATCCTAAGAACCACCTTAAGTGCCTCCCAAGCCACACCCACAGAGGATACTGAGGCCCAGTTGGTCTCCATATAGACATTAATTTCAGCATTTAGCATTTGTTGGAATTCAGGATTTTGCAAAAGGGATACACTAAAGCGGCAACTATATTATTTCCTTTTCTCCATCTGCGGCAACACCTCTAAACACACCAGGGCGTGATCTGAGACTAAAATGTTTCCAATTGAGCAATCAACAACAGATGAAATGAGGGATTTAGGTATATAAAAAAATCTATTCTAGAGGAAATCTTATGGACTGATGAAAAAAATTTATAGTCCCTCCCAGATGGGTTGAAAAGTCACCAAATATCTGTAAGACCAAGATTTTTACACATCCTGTGAAGCATCAGTTTTGCTCTAGGGGGCTTGCACACTTTTGCTTCACTATGGTCAAGGACTGAGTCCATCAAACGGTTAAAGTCTCCTCCCAATATTATATCATGAGGGGTGCCAGCGGCTTGCAACATCCCTTCAAGATCTATAAAAAAGCCCTGATCATCAACATTAGGTGCATAAATATTAGCCAAAAAAAGAAGTTTGGAACCACCAGGACTCTTCCTAGAGCTGGCCGCCCGGCCAAACTGAGTGATCGGGGGAGAAGGGCCTTAGTCAGGGAGGTGACCAAGAACCCGAAGGTCACTCTGACAGAGCTCCAGCATTTCTCTGTGGAGAGAGGAGAACCTTCCAGAAGAACAACCATCTCTGCACCACTCCACCAATCAGGCCTGTATGGTAGAGTGGCCAGACGGAAGCCACTCCTCAGTAAAAGGCACATGACAGCCCGCCTGGAGTTTGCCAAAAGGCACCTGAAGGACTCTCAGACCATGAGAAACAAAGTTTGAACTCTTTGGCCTGAATGGCAAGCGTCATGTCTGGAGGAAACCAGGCACTGCTCATCACCTGGCCAATACCATCCCTACAGTGAAGCATGGTGGTGGCAGCATCATGCTGTGGGGATGTTTTTCAGTGGCAGGAACTGGGAGACTAGTCAGGATCGAGGAAAAGATGAATGCAGCAATGTACAGAGACATCCTTGATGAAAACCTGCTCCAGAGCGCTCTGGACCTCAGACTGGGGTGAAGGTTCATCTTCCAACAGGACAATGACCCTAAGCACACAGCCAAGTTAACAAAGGAGTGGCTCCGGGACAACTCTGTGAATGTCCTTGAGTGGCCCAGCCAGAGCCCAGACTTGAACCCGATTGAACATCTCTGGAGAGATCTGAAAATGGCTGTGCACCGATGCTCCCCATCCAACCTGATGGAGCTTGAGAGGTCCTGCAAAGAAGAAGGGGAGAAACTGCCCAAAAACAGGTGTGCCAAGCTTGTAGCATCATACTCAAAAAGACTTGAGGCTGTAATTGATGCCAAAGGTGCTTCAACAAAGTATTGAGCAAAGGCTGTGAATACTTATGTACATGTGATTTTTTTTGTTTTTTTATAAATTTGCAAAGATTTCAAACAAACTTCTTTATTATGGGATATTGTTTGTAGAATTTTGAGGAAAATAATGAATTTAATCCATTTTGGAATAAGGCTGTAACATAACAAAATGTGGAAAACGTGAAGCGCTGTGAATACATTCAGGATGCACTGTACATGCAAGAGGTTAATTTATAAACCTCATACAATGTACTTGTCTGGAATTGAGGCATTAATGCTGTTGGAGGAAAACTATTTTTGAGCATACCAGAGGGTGGTTAAGTCAGAGAAGATTTAGAAGGGTTGCACTCAAGCACTGTAAAATAACACAAGCACAAAGAAAAACCTTTCACATATCTGTCCAACTGCAGCTGATTTCAAGCAATGTACTGCAGGCTATATTTCAATCAAATCTTCATTCATATGCACGATAAAAGGTGAACAGGTCCTTGGGTACTGGAAAAGGGGTGCTCAAAGACATATTTCAGATACATTGGCAAAAGTGCACCAACAAGTGGAATCCATGGCCATGTGTGCCAAATGTGGACCTTGGTAGCAGGCCCTGAAAATTATTGCACATTTTGCAACTTTAAAACTGAGTACACAAGTCCCTCCCCACTGGATTAACTACCTCTTTTCATCTCCTCAGCATCTGCTACTACGAGCATGACTGGTCATACACCCACTGCAACCAATTCTGTTTGAACGGCTGTCCACTTTCTTTAATCCTCCCTACACCAAAAAGACAACAACAGTCTGGGTAAATACAGCAGTTGGGCACTAGGATAGCTGCTCCTTCAACTGCTTCAGAAATGGAGACACGTTCTGTCACATTAGGTCAGTGTCAGCTCTATAGCATTTGGATGGAGAGGGTACAACACTAGACCTTTAACAGCAGTCCAAAATAATAAGCAGGCAGCCCTAAATAATATAATCAGCACCCACATCAGATCCAGGCAGCCATTCAGAATGAGATGGAATGAGAAGACAATCTGAGCAGAGCAAGTGCTTGCAGCCTTCTTTGCTTTTTCTGTCAGGAGGTGCTTGTCTTTGATGCAGAGGGATAAAATACAGCTTCACCTTCAGCGATAAATGGAAGTCTCTTCAGATCTAAGCTTCTGCTCTGGCCCTCAACCACACCATCGCAATACTGACTGGATCTTAAGAGCGCACAGTGGGGGGGGGGTGCGCCTGGGTAGCTCAGTGAGTAAAGATGCTGACTACCACCCCTGGAGTCGCGAGTTCGAATCCAGGGCGTGCTGAGTGACTCCAGCCAGGTCTCCTAAGCAACCAAATTGGCCCGGTTGCTAGGGAGGGTAGAGTCACATAGGGTAACCTCCTCATGGTCGCTATAATGTGCCTCCACACACGCTATGTCTCTGAGGTAACACACTCAACTAGTTTGTGGAGTATCGGTAACATGCAAAGCTGCCATTACTTTACCTCTGGCAATAACATTTCCCATAATAAAATCAATACCTTTAATAGGAAAGGAAGAATGGGCCACTACAATAAAACATCCAGACACCAAATCAGATGAAACCCAGACGCAATGGAGAGGGACAGGTACGAAACATATTTCAATGCCCTGGACAATAGTGCTGGCGTTACACGCGGACTCCGCACAAAGAGGCAAAACATCAAGCAATATATAAGACTGAGAGCTTCCCGTATCATGCAGAATTTTCACAGCTTTCTGGTACTCCACATGGCTGGTCAAAGACATGAAACCATCAAACATAAAAGGCTGAAAACATGGGGCTACCGATGGAGTAGGAGACAGCTGTGGAGCCACAGTTTTCACCAAAACCACCCCACGAGGTTGGGCTAAGGGAGAATCATGTCATTCTTGTTTCCATTTTAAATTGCGACATTCTGCAATAGTATGTCCAACCTTATGACAATAGCCACATTCTTTTTGGAATTTCGGGCTAGGGGGAGTAGGTCTCATTATCTCGAATTCATTATCTTTTTGTGAAATGTACCCAGAATCAAATGAACGCTTAGCCAATACGATTTTGTGCATGAATGCATACTCGTCTGCCAGGACGGCTGCCTTCTGCACAGTATGTTCCGGAACGCAATTCTTAAACTCTTCAATGAGCAAAAGCTCACACAAAGAAGTGTGATCCGTGACTTTACATGCCTTAATCCACCTGTTAAACAGTATACCTTTCTTCTGGGCAAACTCAGAGAGGCAGATTTTTTGTCGTGCAAAAATGCTGTCTATAATGCTCAGGCACCAATTCATATGCACGAAGAAGTGCATTTTTTACAGCTTAATACTGAACGCTTTCTTCTAAAGAGATAGAAGCACACACCTTCTGCGCTTTTCCTTCAACCTCTTTCTCATGGAAAAGTGGAACTATTGCAATGTTCTTTACCACACTAAAAGGAGAAACAGGAAACAGTTGAAGAATCTGTTAATACTGAGGTAGCAATGGATGCTGGAACAACTGAGTCACTTGCAACTGCTGTGGGGTTTGATAACCAAACAGCAGCCCCAGACTCAGGACTACCTCCCGACACACATGGTTTTTTGGATACGCCCGAATCTATTTGATCAGCCTGTAATTCTAACTCTCTTATTCAGATTTCTGGATCTGCATCAATGCGATATACATCAAGCTATTGCTGCTGTTCATCTCTTCGCGCTTGAGGTCTATCTTGAGCCTCTAACTAAACTTAGCAAAAAAAGAAACGTCCCTTTTCAGGACACTGTATTTTAAAGATAATTTTGTAAAAATCCAAATAACTTTACAGATCTTTATTATAAAGGGTTTAAACAATGTTTTCCATGCTTGTTCAATGAACCATAAACAATTAATGAACATGCACCTGTGGAACGGTCGTTAAGACACTAACAGCTTACAGACGGTAGGCAATTTAGGTCACAGTTATAAAAACTTAGGACACTAAAGAGACCTTTCTACTGACTCTGAAAAACACCAAAAGAAAGATGCCCAGGATCCCTGCTCATCTGCTTGAACGTGCCTTAAGCATGCTGCCTGGAGGCATGAGGACTGCAGATGTGGCCAGAGCAATAATTTAAAATAAAGTCCATACTGTGAGACGCCCAAAGACAGCGCTACAGGGAGACAGGAAGGACAGCTGATCGTCCTCGCAGTGGCAGACCACATGTAAAAACACCTGCACAGGATCGGTACATCCGAATATCACACCTGCGGGACAGGTACAGGATGGCAACAACAACTGCCCGAGTTACACCAGGAATGCACAATCCCTCCATCAGTGCTCAGACTGTCCAAAATAGGCTGAGAAAGGCTTGACTGAGGGCTTGTAGGCCTGTTGAAAGGCAGGTCCTTACCAGACATCACCGGAAACAATGTTGTGGGCACAAACCCCCCTTCGCTGGACCAGACAGGACAGCACTTCACTGAGTCGCGGTTTTGTCTCACCAGGGGTGATGGTTGGACTCACGTTTATCATTGAATGAATGAGCATTACACCGAGGCCTGTACTCTGGAGCGGGATCGATTTGGAGGTGGAGGGTTCGTGATGGTCTGGTCTGGTGTGTCACAGCATTATTGGACTGAGCTTGTTGTCATTGCAGGCAATCTCAATGCTGTAAGTTACAGGGAAGACATCCTCCTCCCTCATGTGGTACCCTTCCTGCAGGCTCATCCTGACATGACCCTCCAGCATGACAATACCACCAGCCATACTGCTCATTCTGTGCGTGATTTCCTGAATGTCAGAGTTCTGCCATGGCCAGCGAAGAGCCCGGATCTCAATGCCATTGATCATGTCTGGGACCTGTTGGATCGGAAGGTGAGGGCTAGGGCCATTCCCCCCAGAAATGTCCGGGAACTTGCAAGTGCCTTGGTTTAAGTGTGGGGTAACCTTTCACAGCAAGAACTGGCAAATATGGTGCAGTCCATGAAGAGGACTGCAGTACTTAATGCAGCTGGTGGTCACACCAAATACTGACTGTTACTTTTGATTTTGAACACTTGGTTGATCTATAAACTCAAATCAAAAGTTGCCATTATCAACAACCACCAAAACTGCGAGCGCAAAATGAACAAACGTAGGCTACATGTAATAAGCAACTCCGGACTTAACTGTCTATCTATTTTGTACAGATCAAGCAAGTGGTTTTTAATTTATTAGATAATTATTATTTATTTCTTTCAGCACAGAGTGCCCCACACGAGCCCATTCAATTCAGTGAATCCTACAATCAATAAAAAAAAAACAAAAAAAAACAAACAAATGTATGTATATATATATATATATGTATATATATATATAATTTTTTAATTTTTTTAAAACAAAACAAGTACAAAACCTGTCATAATTACTAAAAAAAGAAGTTGACAAAAAGATCTAATCCAATATCTTGGAATAATATATGTAATATGAAAGATTTATTAACAACCTTAGTGGGCCGGTCATTTTTGACTGGGAACACAAAAAGTGGAAGCACAAATGTACACCACACAAGGGTTAAACAACTTTACAGCTCAAATAATACAGAAGAATAAATGCAAGTGCTTTTATAAAATTATAAACTTCACATTTCTGCATTTAAACCCTCCAAAAATTGGCCCCAGTCATTTAAATTGTAAGTGTTTTTGTAACTTCAAATTTTGCTTTTCTTTTTTCAAAGGAGGGATGAGACAACATTATTTTTTGTGGTAATGAATTTCATGCCACAAATGCTGCTGATTGAGCTTAACTTGTATTGAACTTTTAAAATTCATTCAAAGAAATTGCCCACTAGTCAGAATGGAAAACTACGTACTCCAGAAAACACATTGTAAAAAACAGACGTGCTCTGGGAACTATTTACAGCATGTTATTGAAGAGACTAAGATTTCATGGGTGGTGGGGTGGGGGGGGGTCGGGGCGGGGGGAATCACTTCAACACATGGCCTCTGAAAAGGTTCACATATAGTAGTATAGTTTGGAACACAAGAACAACAATACAGAACAACATAACATGTTTTCATGACGTGAGTTGTACAACATAATAACGCCAATGCATGCATCTAGTCTAATGTTTAAAGGTGTTGCCATCTTGTGGTGGAGTCATCACAATAATTATATACAACTAAACAGTATGGATTTTCTCATGTGTTTTCAGGGACTTTGACCAGATGAAGCTCATTTCACAGTGTGAGCACTTGGAAGATTTTTCTCCAGTATGGATTCTCTCATGTTTTTTCAGCTCTTGTGACTGAGTGAAACTCTTTTCACAGTGTGAGAACTTGTAAGGTTTCTCTCCAGTATGGATTCTCTCATGCTCTTTTAGGCGTATTGACCGAGTGAAACTCTTTTCACAGTGTGATCACTTGTAAGGTTTCTCTCCAGTATGGATTCTCTTGTGTTTTTTCAGCTCTTGTGACTGAGTGAAACTCTTTTCACAATGTGAACATTTGTAAGGTTTCTCTCCAGTATGGATTCTCTCATGTTCTTTTAGGCGTATTGACCGAGTGAAACTCTTTTCACAGTGTGAGCACTTGTAAGGTTTCTCTCCAGTATGGATTCTCTTGTGTTTTTTCAGCTCTTGTGACTGAGTGAAACTCTTTTCACAATGTGAACATTTGTAAGGTTTCTCTCCAGTATGGATTCTCTCATGTTCTTTTAGGCGTATTGACCGAGTGAAAATCTTTTCACAGTGTGAGCACTTGTAAGGTTTCTCTCCAGTATGGATTCTCTCATGTTCTTTTAGGCGTATTGACCGAGTGAAACTCTTTTCACAGTGTGAGCACTTGTAAGGTTTCTCTCCAGTATGGATTGTCTATTGTGTTTTCAGGTTTTGTGTGTATGTGAAACTCTTCTCACAGTGTGAGCACTTGTAAGGTTTCTCTCCAGTATGGATTCTCTTGTGTTTTTTCAGCTCTTGTGACTGAGTGAAACTCTTCTCACAGTGTGAGCACTTGTAAGGTTTCTCTCCAGTATGGATTGTCTTGTGTGTTTTCAGGTTTTGTGTGAGTGAAACTCTTTTCACAGTGTGAGCACTTGTAAGGTTTTCCTCCAGTGTGGATTCTCTAATGTTTTTTTCAGGTCTTGTGACTGAGTGAAACTCTTTTCAGTGTGAGGACTTGTAAGGTTTTTCTCCAGTATGGATTCTCTCATGTTCTTTTAGGCATATTGACCGAGTGAAACTCTTTCCACAGTGTGAGCACTTATAAGGTTTTTCTCCAGTATGGATTCTCTCATGTTTTTTCAGGTCTTGTGACTGAGTGAAACTCTTTTCACAGTGTAAGCACTTGTAAGGTTTTTCTCCAGTATGGATTCTCTCATGTGTTTTCAGGTTATGTAACAGAGTGAAACTCTTTTCACAGTGTGAGCACTTGTAAGGTTTTTCTCCAGTATGGATTCTCTCATGTGTTTTCAGGTTTTGTGACTGAGTGAAACTCTTTTCACAGTGTGAGCACTTGTAAGGTTTTTCTCCAGTATGGATTCTCTCATGTGTTTTCAGGTTATGTAACAGAGTGAAACGCTTTTCACAGTGTGAGCACTTGTAAGGTTTTTCTCCAGTATGGATTCTCTCATGTTCTTTTAGGCCTTGTGACTGAGTGAAACTCATTTTACAGTGTGAGCACTTGTAAGGTTTCTCTCCAGTATGAATTCTCTCATGTTCTTTTAGGTATATTGACCGAGTGAAACTCTTTTCACAGTGTGAGCACTTGTATGGTTTTTCCCCAGTATGGATTCTCTCATGCGTTTTCAGGTTTTGTGACTGAGTGAAACTCTTTTCACAGTGTGAGCACTTGTAAGGTTTTTCTCCAGTATGGATTCTCTCATGTGTTTTCAGGTTATGTAACAGAGTAAAACACTTTTCACAGTGTGAGCACTTGTAAGGTTTTTCTCCAATATGAATTATTTGGTGCTGTTTCAATATGCCAGCTGTAATAAATGTCTTCCCACATTCAAAGCACATATGGGCGCTCACGCTGGTATGAATTTTCTGGTGCTCTTTCAAATAGAACAGGCCTGCAAAACTCTCTCCACAAAAAGAACACTTAGGCTTCTCATTTGTGTGTGTTTCCAGATGTTGTTTTAGGACTGAATTCAAAACAAATGTTTTTCCACACTTAACACATTCAAATGCTCTTTCTCCAAAGTGAATGTGGAGATGTTTATTTAGATAGGATGCATCTGTGAAACATTTTCCACACTGTTGGCATGTGTAAGGTTTCTCTCCTGTGTGAATTCTCATGTGTATATTAAGACAGGTTTTATATCTGAAACTCTTTCCACATTGAGAGCAGGTAAAAACATTTTTATGTGTTTTTCTTTTAGGCTTTTTCTGTGAGAAATTCTTCTTAGTCTTTGAACAACTCAAAGATTCTTCAACATTTATTAAATCATGAAGTTTCTCCACTTCATTCAGTTCTTGACCTTCCTCTTTCACTTCCATCAGCTCTGAAATGAACACAGTAAATTGACAAAAAATCAATTCAAGGGGGACAAATGTGAAACATCAAATAGAAACCTAATTTAATAGCAGAACAAAAACATCCAATAATAATTTGTGATATTTTTGTCTGTGCACAAGGTATATATGATATCCATCAAGGTTGCATGATGGACTGAAATAAGTTTGAAATCATCTTTTTCGGTTTAGTAATCATGCAAGGACAAAAGGCTGCGTTTTAAAATACAGTCTGCATTGAACGCTTCAGTTAGTGCTGCGTGAGCGAGCGGCACCCTCTACAAGCTGAACAGCGCAGAAATAATAAAAAATATTTATTAAAATGAAAATTCAAATCGCCTAATTTGACAGAATGATCCCTTTCCAAATGTTGGCTTTAAATGCAATAAGATTAAAACATCACAAATCAAAGCAATACAAAGCAATCTATCTGAATCATCATGGAAAATAAATAAATCTTTTTGATTCTTCAATGTTTTTAAACTGGGGTCGAGAGCATGTCAGGGGAGGACAGAAGAATGATCGTAAATTTACAAAGTAAAATCGAAAGATAAATAACTACAGTATAAATTTAATGTAATGATAAACTAAAATTAATAGCTTAAAGGACAAAGTATACTTCGGGTGTCTGGGTCGAGGATCACTCTGCCCACAGTATGTGTGATGCAAATTGTGTAATCAGTAGGGATGGGAATCGTTAGGAATTTAACAATTCAGGTTCCGATTCCTCTTAACGATTCCGGTTCCTTAACGGTTCCAGTAGTTCATTTAGTACTTTTGAGGAAGAATTATTTGAAAATGAGAAATGCAATTCTTATTGGATTTACTGTCTTCTGCAGTCTGTTGCCAAACGATAAGATCATTTAAGATTTCTACAGAGCAGATATAACAAATCAGAAATAAATGTAATACAATTCTTGTAAAAGGTGTGTTTGCTGACTTTTTAGAGACATACCTCCAATCCAATAATTATTCCTAACTAGGCTATATCTGGAGTGTATCTAATCAAACAAGAAATGTGATGGCATATTTCATTCATTCCTTTTTTTAGAAAAATATATAAATTGCTTGTATTACAAACCTCATATATCTTTAATTAAACATTGTTGAACAACCAGTCAGTAAATGCACTGCTTGATTAAAGTCTCACAGGTCTAAAGTCACATGACATAACAGTAACGGTTCCAGAGACAGTTTAGACTGTGTTCTGTTGTCAAATGAGGACTTCAAGCTTGTAAGACTTCAACAGTTCTTATTTGATTTCGAGTTGGACATTCATAACTTGCACATCAGAGTAAGATTAATACTATACTGGACAAGACCGGAAGCGCTGTATGTTTCGCGCTGTTCATTCAAAAGAACCGGCTTATCTAAATCGTTCTTTCGAGAATCGGACCGTTCTGGAAGTGCTGTCTTTTTCGCTCTGTTGATTCAACAGAGCTGGCTAATAAGAGTCATTTGTGTGTTTTATGCTTTGACCCAGTAAAGGGCAGCGCTGCTGTCGAAATGCGGTGCTGGAAACACTTTTATTGTATTTTAGAACAGTGTTCCAGCTGCATCGCTGAAAACTTCATGCAAGGGAACCATTAACAGAACTGAAATTCAAGAAGATCATCCAATTCCATTATTTTGTAAAGAAAATAAGGTTCCCAAACCTAGTAATCAGCACAACCTATGCGGCTTGACCGCGCACCACCTAGATTTGCTTGACCCACGCACGCAGTCCTCAGCTGTGCACGTCGCTTAAGCATGTGCCTGCTATTGACTGTACTAAAAGAGTATCACAAAGAAGTTGTAGTGGGCATGCATCAAACGTATTCGTATTCACTCACGGTCAGAAGAGTATACTTACAAAGGCAACGCGGTCGACCAGGCGCAAGCCGATCCGGTACTCGCAAAAACAAAGTATACCTGGGCCTTAAAAGACCACAGTCCTCTAGCTCTATGGGGTTATAATATAATTAAATGTCGAGAGCACATGCATGTCATGCGAGAGTGCATCCATGTACCAGCTGTGTGAGCGCAAATCCCTCTGCTCGCACAAGGATTATCAAAACTTGACACGCACTAATACATGCACTGCGCTCTTATGATATCTGCCTGCTCTCGCTTAAAGAGTGCGTGTGCACGCTCAAATAGGGTGTTGTGCACTTGCAAATCTATTATAAATTTATATAGCTTTGCTTCTGTTCATTTGTGCAAATATTCTGCATCTGTAGATGTGGTAAGGTGACAAGAAAAAGTATGTCATCCCTTTGGAATTAAGCGCATTTATGTATACATTTATGAAAAAGCACTGAGCTTTAGCTTCCGCACAGCCACCCTGCCATTATCCTGTAGGATATCTTGATAAACTTGGGACTTAATTTTTCCCTTGATGATGGCAGGCGGTCCAGGCACAAAAGCAGCAAAGCATCGCACTTCACCGTTCGGATGATGTTTCATGTTGCTCTGTTTTACTGCATTTTCTTCCCAAACAATTCAACCTTAGTTTCATCAGTCCACAAAACATTTTCCCAGTAGCATTTTGGAGTGTCAAGGTGGTCTTTGGCAAACTTCAGGCGTGCAGCAATGTTTTTGTTGGAAAGCAGTGGCTTCCTTCGTGGTGTCTTGCCATGGACACCATGGCTATTTTAATCTTTTCCGTATAGTAGACTCATGAGCAGTGAGTTTTTAACTTACTGAGCATTCTGCGGTGTGCCCTTTGAGTAATCTTGGCTGGACAGCCACTTCTAGGGAGAGTACCCACAGTACTAAATCATCTCCATTTATAGACAATTTGTCTAACTGTGGACAGATGAATATCAAAGCTCTTCGAGATAACTTTGTATCATCCTTTTTATGCAAAGCAATAATTCATTATCATAGGTCTTCTGAGAACTCTTTTTTGCGAGGCATGGTTCACGTCAGCAAATGCTTCTTGTTAATAGCAGACTCAAAATGTTGAGTTCTTATTATAAGTCAAAGTAGCTCTAACTTACCCCTCCAATCTCGTTTCATTAATTGGATGCCAGGTTTGCAAACTCCTGACTCTAATTAGCTTTTGTTGACGGCATTAACTTAGGGGTCCACATACCTTTTCTAACCTACACTGTGAATGTTTGAATCATGTATTCATTATGTAATGGATCAATATAATAATTTGTGTGAAATTAGTTAAAACTGATTGTGTTTGTTCATTATTGTAAGATGAAGATCAAACCAGATTCTAAGAAAACATTAAATATAAATGCAGAAAATAGATTCTGTTATGTTGTAATTACTTTGAATACATTTAAATATATACTGATGTCTGCAATTGCTCCCAATATTTTTGAACAATCTTTTTATTTTTATTTTTTTGACAAAAACTAAACTGTTGACTTTAGGGAATATTTCAATACTTATTAGTGCAGATTTTAAACTTGCAGTGATCATTTGGATAGATCTGGTGATGGTATGCTTACTACTTATACAGCCACTGCATCTAAATTTTTCAAAGATTTTATGGCTTATTTAAATTAGGGATGTACAGGTATAGTCGACTTCTGGTTAACCATTCGACGCGCCACTATACAAATACCTAAATCACTATTAGGTTATTCTACACATGTAATAGATGTCTTAACACATTGTGATGAGGAGGAGGGTATGGCCGGGCCGTAAGGATGGATGCCTGGTGCTGAGTTACCCCAATCAGCTGGGAGGGGGATAAGAGCGGTTTATCAGCAGGCTACTGATGTGGTCCACCAGGAGGCGGCAGTCGGCAGTGGCCAAGGGACGGCTGAGCGAGTCAAGTGCCATTGCCCGGCGTCGCTGACGGAGGTGTTCCAGCTGGCTGAGGTTCGGGTGGGCGGCATGGTCGTGAGTCATTTTTTCTTTTTCTTTTCTCTCTCTCTCTGGCTCTCCGGCTCCTCCTCATTCCCCTCCAGGCTGATTGAGGTAACTCAGCGCCAGGCGTCCATCCTTACAGCCCGGCCATGCCCTCCTCCTCAACGGACATCTTTAACTGGCACTCTTTTTTTTCTTTCAGCATCTCATGCAGGATCGCCACATTTTTATGGAAATGTATGAAAGGAAAGTTAAAAAGCATGTACATTTTTATCAATGCATCTCAAAACACATGCACTGTGTTTCTTTCAATGTGCTGCGTTCTGAAGAATTTCAGGTTGCATAGAGGACTGCACCATTAATCATGATTCCAGGCTGTCCAGGAAAGAGAGTTTTTATCTCTTTTGCTCTGGTGTGCTTATTTACGTACAGTAATTAGACAAGTTCAATGCCATTTGATTATAAAATAATTTAAAAATCAAACACCCCAAATCCTCCTGTGCAAACTTCAAGATCACCGAATCACCTCAAACAAAGACAGAGAAGCAGCACTTGTGGATTAAGTTCAGATCAGACAGAATTCTGGCTTACGCAGTCTGTCAGTCCACAAATTCACCCACCCCAAGATCCCATCACACCAGAGTTGCTTTTGTCAGACTTTCTGGAGTCTTCTTGGCAATTGTCTGCAATCTAGGATGCATATCGGGCTCAGTGTTGTCATGCTGCTGATTCCTGATAAACAAAACAGCAGAGGCCAAGCTGCACGGAAAATCCCTTTGCAAGAAAAGCTAAGGTTTTAAAGATACTGTATATTGATTGTTGCTTAGTCATGTTAACATTCCCAGAAATGTACATATCTTCTGGAGAAATGAGTCATCATCTATCGACTCTCCCAAGAATCATTTACACACCTGGAATCAAATCTTTTTAAAAAGTTAATCTTTTTCAATGCATAGGCCTCATAAAGAATGAAGTCATGAGTTATCTGTGATTAATATTTTTGCTATATTTTGATCATTTCATGGCAAGAAGTGGAAAACAAAAAAATATGGCAGACTGTTAACAGAGCAGCTCAGCAATTTTGGAATTTTCACCTTCAAGTGATCAAGAATTGCAGTAACAGTCTTCAGTAGTTTCCTGAAACTCACTAACATTGGTATGTGTTGACCTGCTAATGATAAACATCTTGGAACTCTGCCCACAAATTTAACAATTTAACAAAGGCCAGTTTGGGGCATCAATTATGTGAAGATTTTTATAAGTTGTTTGGGCTTGTCGCCAGAGGAGAAGGGGTGTATTAAAAAAAAAAAAAAAGGAAAATTAAGATTGTAGGGTCTATCGAAGCAAATTTCTTATCAATACGACAGAATAGAATGGTCCATGTCTTTGTATATCACTGGAGCTATGTTTACTTATATCAAGATATTCTGAACACAAACATAGCTGATAAGATGCCCATAAAACGTGTGTTATGGCACAAGTGTCATTTACTTCTTGGAGAAATCAGAATAAGTGGCATGATTCTGTGCGAGAAGTCTCTTGCCAAAACTGTACAGTGCATCTGGAAAGTATTCACAGCGCTTCACTTTTTCCACATTTTATGTTATGTTACAGCCTTATTCCAAAATTGATTCAATGCATTATTTTCCTCAAAATTCTACAAACAATACCCCATAATGACAACGTGAAAGAAGTTTGTTTGAAATCTTTGCAAATTTATTAAAAATAAAAAATGAAAAGAAAAAAAATCACATGTACATAAGTATTCACAGCCTGTGCCATGACACTCAAAATTGTGCTCAGGTGCATCCTGTTTCCACTGATCATCCTTGAGATGTTTCTACAACTTGATTGGAGTCCACCTGTGATAAATTCAGTTGATTGGACATGATTTGGAAAGGCACACACCTGTCTAAGGTCCCACAGTTAACAGTGCATGTCAGAGCACAAACCAAGCCATGAAGTCCAAGGAATTGTCTGTAGACCTCCGAGACAGGATTGTATCGAGGCACAGATCTGGGGAAGGGTACAGAAAAATTTCTGCAGCATTGAAGGTCCCAATGAGCACAGTGGCCTCCATCATCCGTAAATGGAAGAAGTTTGGAACCACCAGGACTCTTCCTAGAGCTGGCCGCCCGGCCAAACTGAGCGATCGGGGGAGAAGGGCCTTAGTCAGGGAGGTGACCAAGAACCCGAAGGTCACTCTGACAGAGCTCCAGCATTTCTCTGTGGAGAGAGGAGAACCTTCCAGAAGAACAACCATCTCTGCAGCACTCCACCAATCAGGCCTGTATGGTAGAGTGGCCAGACGGAAGCCACTCCTCAGTAAAAGGCACCTGACAGCCCGCCTGGAGTTTGCCAAAAGGCACCTGAAGGACTCTCAGACCATGAGAAACAAAGTTTGAACTCTTTGGCCTGAATGGCAAGCGTCATGTCTGGAGGAAACCAGGCACCGCTCATCACCTGGCCAATACCATCCCTACAGTGAAGCATGGTGGTGGCAGCAGGATCGAGGAAGAGATGAATGCAGCAATGTACAGAGACATCCTTGATGAAAACCTGCTCCAGAGTGCTCTGGACCTCAGACTGGGGTGAAGGTTCATCTTCCAACAGGACAACGACCCTAAGCACACAGCCAAGTTAACAAAGGAGTGGCTCCGGGACAACTCTGTGAATGTCCTTGAGTGGCCCAGCCAGAGCCCAGACTTGAACCCGATTGAACATCTCTGGAGAGATATGAAAATGGCTGTGCACCGATGCTCCCCATCCAACCTGATGGAGCTTGAGAGGTCCTGCAAAGAAGAAGGGGAGAAACTGCCCAAAAACAGGTGTGCCAAGCTTGTAGCATCATACTCAAAAAGACTTGAGGCTGTAATTGATGCCAAAGGTGCTTCAACAAAGTATTGAGCAAAGGCTGTGTATACTTATGTACATGTGATTTTGTTTTTTATTTTTTATAAATTTGCAAAGATTTCAAACAAACTTCTTTATTATGGGATATTGTTTGTAGAATTTTGAGGAAAATAATGAATTTAATCCATTTTGGAATAAGGCTGTAACATAACAAAATGTGGAAAACGTGAAGCGCTGTGAATACTTTCAGGATGCACTGTACATGCAAGAGGTTAATTTATAAACCTCATACAATGTACTTGTCTGGAATTGAGGCATTAATGCTGTTGGAGGAAAACTATTTTTGAGCATACCAGAGGGTGGTTAAGTCAGAGAAGATTTAGAAGGGTTGCACTCAAGCACTGTAAAATAACACAAGCACAAAGATGGTACACCTTTCGCATATCTGTCCAACTGCAGCTGATTTCAAGCAATGTACTGCAGGCTATATTTCAATCAAATCTTCATTCATATGCACGATAAAAGGTGAACAGGTCCTTGGGTACTGGAAAAGGGGTGCTCAAAGACATATTTCAGATACATTGGCAAAAGTGCACCAACAAGTGGAATCCATGGCCATGTGTGCCAAATGTGGACCTTGGTAGCAGGCCCTGAAAATTATTGCACATTTTGCAACTTTAAAACTGAGTACACAAGTCCCTCCCCACTGGATTAACTACCTCTTTTCATCTCCTCAGCATCTGCTACTACGAGCATGACTGGTCATACACCCACTGCAACCAATTCTGTTTGAACGGCTGTCCACTTTCTTTAATCCTCCCTACACCAAAAAGACAACAACAGTCTGGGTAAATACAGCAGTTGGGCACTAGGATAGCTGCTCCTTCAACTGCTTCAGAAATGGAGACACGTTCTGTCACATTAGGTCAGTGTCAGCTCTATAGCATTTGGATGGAGAGGGTACAAAACTAGACCTTTAACAGCGGTCCAAGCAGGCAGCCCTAAATAATATAATCAGCACCCACATCAGATCCAGGCAGCCATTCAGAATGAGATGGAATGAGAAGACAATCTGAGCAGTGCAAGTGCTTGCAGCCTTCTTTGCTTTTTCTGTCAGGAGGTGCTTGTCTTTGATGCAGAGGGATAAAATACAGCTTCACCTTCAGCGATAAATGGAAGTCTCTTCAGATCTAAGCTTCTGCTCTGGCCCTCAACCACACCATTGCAATACTGACTGGATCTTAAGGGGGGGGGGGGGGTCTGGGTAGCTCAGTGAGTAAAGATGCTGACTACCACCCCTGGAGTCGCGGGTTCGAATCCAGGGCGTGCTGAGTGACTCCAGCCAGGTCTCCTAAGCAACCAAATTGGCCCGGTTGCTAGGGAGGGTAGAGTCACATAGGGTAACCTCCTCATGGTCGCTATAATGTGCCTCCACACGCGCTATGTCTCTGAGGTAACACGCTCAACTAGCCACGTGATAACTGCAGATTGACGGTCTCAGATGTGGAGACAACTGAGATTCATCCTCCGCCACCCAGATTGAGGTAAGGCACTATGCCACCACTTAGAGCACATTGGGAATTGGGCATTCCAAATTGGGGAGAAAAAAAAAAAAAGAGCGCACAGTAAAAGCAGAGCAGACAAATTTCATCTTGGAGTTGACTTCTGGTTGAATTCTGACATTTGAGCATCGAAATTCCCTGCAGCCATCTTCCACAAAAAAAAAAAAAATAATCCTGCCTCTTCTTTGCTAGCAGCCAAAGAGACTCTGAAACTAAAGCAAAGCCCTTCACACCACCATTCATCAGTGTCTTAGGCTCAATAGCATTGAAGGACCCCTTAACAGGCCAAAGTTTGCCTTAGGAAAATGGATAACATTACCCCAAGTGAAAAACTCTCTTAATTAGTTTTGCTTTGTCTCTCTAAGGTGACATACTGTTACATTTGTTTACAATACTGTAGTTTTGTCGGTCGTACCATTCAACCACTGTAACTTATATCCGTGTTAAAGTGAAAACCCTAACTGCCAAATCATTAAAATCTACAGATAAGACAAAAAATAAAATAAAATCAAACACCCCAAAGAGAGTATTTAACCACAGAAGTTTAACTCCACGCCTCAGAAATGTGAACCTGCCAGGGCAGAGCGCAAATACAGGCAGTGACAGTTTGAGTGTTTTTGTCTGACTTTAATATGAGATTTTATCTTTTGAGCATCTATGTATTGTGCTCTTTAGGCTCATAGCTCACTGTGCACTTTATTTGCTTCTATTCTGAGTACAGGAAATTTTCTTCATTTTATTCCTGTGTCCCGACGAAAAACCGATTAACCGTTCGTAAAACCTCACAGTTAACCGAATGTTAAAAACAGTAACCGTGCACATCCATAATTTAAATGTTGTACACAGCTGATTTATTAGGAAACTTATTGTAAGGGAGTACACTTGTTTTTCAGGACATCATAAATGTTTCTCCAGAACTGATTATTTTCTTATCTGTTGAGAATCATGGTCCTGTCCAAATTAAAGTACGTCCTGTTTTAAGCATTGGTGTTTTAACATGTTTATTCTTCAAGATAGAGTTTTTGGAACATTTTAGTAATTTTACTGATTTTAATAATACTCCAGATGTTAATCCCCATACTCTTTGGGAGGTTACAAAATGTGCAATTAGAGGTAGTTGTATATGTTATTCCTCTAAAGTTGCTAAAGTGCGAAAGGACAAAATTGCTTAATTAGAAAAAAATATTCAAAATGTAGAAGTGTTACAGAAACAATATTTTGATGCAGGTAAGGCTACTGTTTTAAACTATTTGAAGGCACAATTCAAAGAGGCATCCAGTGTTGCAGCTGAGTTTTTGTTACTTAGAAACAGACAACTGTATTATCAACATTCTGAAAGATCAAGCAGTCTGTTTGCTCCAAGACTCAATCAGTCAGAGCGACTGCCATCCATAGATGCTGTCAGTGACTTCTCTGGTGTTCTTATAAAAGTGTAAAACATTACAGAAAGAAACGTACCTGAAGGAAGAAAATCATCTTCATCACTCTGTTGTTCCTCTACTGTGGTTTCATCATCATCTTCATCACTCTGTTGTTGTTCTGCTGTGGTTTCATCATCATCATCACTCTGTTTTTCCTCTGCTGTGGTTTCTTCATCATCTTCATCACTCTGTTGTTCCTCTATTGTGGTTTCATCATCTTCATCACTCTGTTGTTCCTCTATTGTGGTTTCATCATCTTCATCACTCTGTTGTTCCTCTATTGTGGTTTCATCATCATCATCATCACTCTGTTGTTCCTCTGCTGTGGTTTCTCCTCTCATCTTCATCAGGTTCCTGCAGTCCAGCAGCTTCACTGAACACATCTTCACTGGTATCTGCAGCATCTGCTTTTCTCCAGCGTTACAGACAGAAGCCAGAGACTTTATGGAGGTTTGATCATCTTCATCTCTCTGTTGTTCCTCTGCTGTGTTTTCTTCTTTTATCTCCTCCTGTTTCACTTCAATCTTCACTGGTATCTGCAGCATTTGCTGTTCTCCAGCGTTACAGACAGAAGTCAGAGACTCTGTGGAGGTTTGATCACCCTGATTACCATCAGTAGAACAGAGTAAAGTGAGCTGTGAGTCCTGTGTGTCTCTGGATCTCTGTTCAGAGAGTTTGTCCAGCAGTCGCTGTGGTGTGGACTGATCTCTGACGCTCCACACTGAATCCTGACATTCTGTGGAGATCCCATCAGTCACACACACTGAAGATTGACAGGAAACCTTTTCCAGCTCCTGACAAACACAACACAATCACATCTGTACCGTTCATCATATCACATCATTTGAAAGCTTACAATCTCAACTTTAAGGATGAAATGAATGTTTAACCTGTAACCTGTCCTCTCTCTCCATCAGTTTTGTCTTCAGTGACATCACCTCTTTCTTCAGCTGAGAGATTTCTGTGATGAAATCATCAATATCCAGCATGGACAGATCAGTTCCTACTGATTTACAGCAGATCACATCCACCTTTTCTCTCATGATGAACATCTGAACACAAAATCATCATCATTATAATGGACTGACATTCATCAAACTTAAAAATATTATTATATGATCATATACAAGAACAGCTCTGTTAAACAAAATATCTGTTTCTGAGATGTATGAATATAAATGTGTGCTTTGAGTTTGGTTTCATGTTCTTGATAGCAGGAATATCGTCTGATATTAGCCTATAACAGACATTATTCGCCATATAAGCACCTTCACTGAACTCTCAAGATGTAAAACACATTGAACACGTACCGAACTGAACACTCAATCTTTGAGTTTTCTTCTTCTGAGGTTCACGAGCGACTCCGTGATTGCGACACCGCCACCAACTGGACAAGTGTAAAAAAAAAAAAAAACTAAATACTATTTATTAATTCACGATCTGTTCAAAGTATTAAATTCTATACTCTGAGATAATTTTATAATTCTTTGTCCTGGAGCATTTTAAGGAGACTTTGCATTCAGGTTCACTATCTATAAAGCTCGGTTTACATGGAGCAACCTTCAATAAAATGAATTACATCAGTATCTCATAACCAGAAATTCATCAAAACGACTTTGTGTTAATCATCATCAGCATGACTCTGTCCATAGAGTTTCAGTATCATTTATCCTGGAATATTCTGATGAACAATTGATCATGTTTTATTGTGATTTGTGTTGACAGTATTGAGGAGGATGCAGCAGTATGCAGGTACAGTGTGTGATCTTCACTGTTCTCTTATTCACACTTACAATACTTTACATTTATATACTGACAGCTGACTTACTGCACTACAGTTTCATTATATTCTGTATTTATTATAACATATATCAACATGTTTTTATTCTGAAGTGACTGATATTCTCTGATCTCTCTCAGTGGATGTGACTCTGGATCCTGATACAGCTCATCCTGATCTCATCCTGTTTGATGATGGAAAACAAGTGAGACATGTGGAGACATTAAACAAAACCTCCCAGATACACCAGAGAGATTTGAAGTGATTCAAATAACCGGCATATCAACACAACTCCTTTGACTACACCTACACTCACGCACCTCCGGGGCATCTCACTCAACCTGGTGCTTTTCTATGCAATCAGTAATGAATTAATTGCCCAGTATTAGGCCAAGTAGCAGCAACAACTACCAAAGTACTTCACTTAACACCTGTTTGTCACTATACACTGCAAAAATATTCTTAATCCATGGGATCATTGCATGCAATGTCTAAAGTTTGATTTTGAGGTAATTAATTTTATCTAATATTTAATATTTTGTTTTCTTCTTTGTCTTTTTTTGTACACTCTTCAGAAAAATGTTTCTAAATAGTACCAAATAAGGGTTGTTTGGCTTGTAACAATAGCAGAAAATGTTTTGGTGCAAAATAGAAGTTTCCATACAGAACCTTACCTCTATACTCCTAAACCTAACCTCTACACACCTGCTCCTTCAAACATTATAGCATCAATTACGGTTTTAGATTAAATATAAACAAACAAATAAATAAAAGCAAGGCTTGTGTGACATTTAGGTACTTTATTTTCTATTAAAATATTTTTTTAACAAATAATAACAATGCTTTACAGCAATCATTAGTTAATTACATTAATTAATGATTGTGATTGATTCAAAATGCATAAATCAATCACTTACATTTATAATTACATAAATAAATATGCAAAAGAGAAAATAAATGCATATGCAAATAAATTAGGAGACCCACATTGCTCCACACATTAAGGCTGGGACAGAAACTTTTCTACATATTTTTAACTTTAATAGAGAGAGCAGTTTTCTTTCATATTTACAAAAAAATAAAATAAAAATAAAAATGCTTTAAGGAAGAACAAAGTATCATGGAAACACAAAATAGATATAAATAAAGGCAAAATTGCACTAAAATATCTGCACAATCCTCTGTGATGTCTTCACCATCAATCACTGTGTATTTTGGTGTATTTGAGTGGCAGCCTCTCACTGCAGGTATAATGAGGATGTAGGGTCCAACGACGTCTGTCTGAATAGAAATACACAATTAGATTCAGAGTCAGTGTTTTAGTATATAATGTGAGACCTTCACAATGTGAAAAAGAAAAAGTGATATGAAGTGTGATAGGGCTTTTTTTTTATTTTTATTTTTTATTTTTTTGTGACTAGGCAAAATCTTTATGCATAAAACCAGGTAAATAATTGAAACATTCCAAAATTCTAAATGGATCACAAATTCAGTATGCTTTCATTCCAGAGCCCTGGCTTCAAAATAAAAAAATATATATATTTTCCAGTAAATGGCGCCATTTTTCGATGTTTAGCCTATGGAGCAAATACATGCTTTTTCCCCCCTATTTTATGTTTGCTGTATTATAGAGCACTGCAGGCCAATTGAATAAATGATGCAGCTAAAATTGTGTGCGTGTGTTGGTATGGATGTCAGAGTGTGTTTTGTGTGAGTGTGTAAAAAAACAACAGTGGCATTATGATTTGACACTTTTTATTGATTCCATATTCATATTTAAACAAACAGCACAAGAAAACATGGAATCAACTTTTATAATTAATAATAATAATTCCTTACATTTATATAGCGCTTTTCTAGACACTCAAGTGCTTTACATAGTATAGGGGAACTCTCCTCAACCACCACCAGAGTGCAGCATCCACCTGGATGATGCGACAGCAGCCATAGTGCGGCAGTGCGCTCACCACACACCAGCTATTGGTGGAGAGGAGAGAGTAGAGTGATGTAGCTAATTCAGGGATGGGGATTATTAGGAGGCCATGATAGATAAGGGCCAATGTGGAATGTGGTCAGGACACTGGGGTTACACCCCTTTATCAATTATGTGCCCCCCCACCCATCACCCAACATACAACTCAGTGGTCAAACATTGAATAACAACAAACACACTCAATGACATAACAAAAAACATATAAAATGAACCAACATAAAAGAAAAATAACAAGAATAAGTGCCCCACTTCTTACCATAAGCCCCCAAACTATGTGATATCTCTTCAAAAGTCACCACTCTGCCCAACTCAGTGCACCACTCATGAAATGAGGGTGCACCAGCCAACTTCCATCCCCTAAGAATTACCTGCCTGCCGATCATCACGCTGGTGATTATAATATTAATACCTGCCCCATAACCCAAAATACAAAGTCTGTGGCAAAATAAAATCTGAGTGCTCAAGACCTCACAGATAAAATTCTGAACCCTCGACCAAAACTCTTGAATCTTAGTACAGCACAAAAAACATGGGCTATGTTCTCATCCTCCAACTGGCATCGCCAGCAAGTAGGTGTGTCTTTAAGACCAAGCCTATACAATCCAGAGGGAGTCCAATAGAAATGATGCAGAATCTTAAATTTAATGAGGCGCACCCTTGCATCCCTAGACATAGACTTGACATTTTTTAAAATCCTACCCCATTCTCCATCTTCCAGTACTAAATTCAAGTCTCTCTCCCATAACTTCTTAAGAGATGTTAAAACCCTGTCCCCTAGACTCTGCATTAGCCAGGAATGGTACACTGAAGCTTCATGACCTTTTCTAAAAGCAGCAAGTACCATCTCAAGAGTGTCTGCCGCTTTAGGGGGCTACGTACTACACCCAAAGGTGGTACAGAGTTGATGGCGTTGCTGTAAGTACCTAAAGAATTGAGATCTGGGAATCCCAAACCGCTGTATTATATTTTCAAAGGATCTCAACACTCCATTTTCATACAGGTCACCAGCGTAGCAACACCCTTCTCAATCCATTCTGTCCAGCAGAAAAGGGACTTATTGCTGCATAATTTAGGGTTCAACCAAATACTTGTGGCAACGTTTAGGTAAATGTTCGAATTGAACACACGGGAAACCTTTGTCCACACTAAATACATGTGCGAGATAACGGGATGTCTCTTTACTTCTCCGGGCAGCTTGGTAGAAAGACTTTGCAATGGCAAGATTGGGGCAAGGACCTCCTGTTCAATAAAGAGCCAGGTAGGGGCTCTCTCGGGTGGAAGCGACCAATGTGCCAAATGTCTGAGACCAAAAGCATTATAGTAAAACAAAATCTTGGGGAGACCTAATCCACCTTTGTCAACTGGCCTATGTAACTTACTGAAATGCAATCGAGGGTGTTTCCCATTCCGAATAAAGGATTTAGCTATACTAACAAATTGTTTAAAATAAAAGAGGGGAACTTCAACGGGGAAAGACTATAGTAGGTAGTTGAATTTATAATTCATTTTTATAACATTAACCTTCCCAGTCATAGATAAAGGTAGTGAAGCCCACCTGTCCACATCACTTGAAAACATTTTTATTAAAGGGTCAAAATTAACTCTTACTAAATCACTCAAATTTGCTGGAAATAAAATGCCCAAATACTTAATGCCCTGCATGGGCCACTGGAAGGAGCCCGGTTAAAAAGCAGTTACAGGGCAGTACGCTGTCAGAGCCAAAGCTTCGGATATAGACCAATTCACTCTGTATCCTGAGAACTTAGAAAAGGAATGAATAATTCTGTGGAGGCAAGGCATAGATCTAGTAGGATCGGAGATGAATAATAAGACATTATCTACGTAAAGCAAAAGTTTATGTGCCACACTTCCCGCCACCACCCCTCGAAAATCATCATCCTTTCTTATCGCGGCTGCTAATGTTTCCAGGGCAAGGCAGAACAATAAGGGGGAAAGAGGGAAACCCTGCGGGTGCCCCTATCCAGAGTAAAATAATCTGAAATTAATCCATTCATTTGAACCACCGCTAACGGGTGTCTATAAAGTAACTTAATCCACGCAATAAAAGTATTCCCGAACCCATACATTTCCAAAATCATAAAAAAATAATCCCATTCTACCATATCAAACGCCATTTCGGCATCAAGTGAGCTGGCAGCGACCAGAGTCAGATCGTTTGCCACTGCCCATATGACATTAATGAAACATCTAATGTTATCAGAAGAGTTACGGCCCCAAATAAACCCCACCTGGTCTGTATGTATAAGAGATGTCATAACTGAATTGGTTAGCCAAAATTTTTGACAATACTTTAACTTCTAGCTGGATCAGGGAAATTGGATGGTAACTCTTACTCTCACTTGGATCTTTGTCCTTTTTAAGAATCAGACTGATCCGGGCTTTTGTCATGGTTGGTGGTTACCATTCTTTAATGATTTCGTATAAACTTCTAGCAAAAGTGGAGCCAGTTCTGTAGCATAAGATCTAAAAAATTCAGCGGCAAAGCCATCTGGCCCCGGAGCCTTCCCTCAATTACCTCGCAAAGCTCTTCCAATGTTATCTCAGAATCAAGATAATTTTTTTGCTCAGTCATCAGTTTATTAAGTCCTAATGGTTCCACAAAGTTTCTAATATCCTCATCTGTAGACGAAGACATGGAACTATAGAGATCAAGATAGAAGCAATGGTAGAAAAAGACTCTCTGTTTTATATATCTAGCCAGAATTTTCCCTGCCTTGTCCCCCAACTCAAAGTATAACTGTCTTGCCCTGAATAGCCAAAACTCCACCTTCCGTGACAAAATAGTATTATATCTGTATTTCAGTCGGATCAACTCCATGAGGCCATTAGACAACATTCAGCGCTTCAGCTCTGCCTTGGCACTTTTAATATTCCCTTCCAATTCCACAAGTTCTTGTGCTTTGGATTTTTTGGTGAACGTGGCATACTGTACGACCTGGCCCCTAAGAACCACCTTAAGTGCCTCCCAAGCCACGCCCACAGAGGCCCAGTTGGTCTCCATATAGACACTGATTTCAGGATTTTGCAAAAGGGATATATTAAAGCGCCAACTAAATGATTTCCTTTTCTCCCAGATGGGTTCAAAAGTCTCCAAATATCTGTAAGACCAAGATTTTTACACATCCTGTGAAGCGTCGATGTTGCTCTAGGGGGCTTGCATACTTTTGCTTCACTATGATCAAATCAAATCAAATCAGATCACTTTTATTGTCACACAACCATATACACAAGTGCAATAGTGTGTGAAATTCTTGGGTGCAGTTCCGAGCAACATAGTAGTCGTGACAGCGATGAGACATACCAATTTACAATAAACATCAGATTAACACAACACAATTTAAAATCTAATATACACATAATTACACAACACAATATACAAATAATAACATACAATGCACAGTATACAATACACACAATATAGAATACACATTATACAATAAAAATTGTATATATAGTATATATAAAATGTACAGTAGGTTGTATTGTACTGTATTGACATTCAGGCTGTCGGCTGATAGTAAGTTGCCAGTGTGTTGTTAAGAGAGAATATAATTTATGACAGTCCGGTGTGAGATATAAGGGTAATAAAGTGCAGTGCTGATGTATTTTGATCGTGGGAGATCAAGAGTTCAAAAGTCTGATTGCTTGGGGGAAGAAGCTGTCATGAAGTCGGCTGGTGCAGGTCCTGATGCTGCGATACCGCCTGCCTGATGGTAGCAGTGAGAACAGCCCATGGCCCGGGTGGCTGGAGTCTCTGATGATCCTCCGAGCTTTTTTCACACACTGCCTGGTATATATATCCTGGAGGGAGGGAAGCTCACCCCCGATGATGTGTCTGGCAGTTCGCACCACCCTTTGCAGGGCTTTGCGGTTGTGGGCGGTGCTATTGCCGTACCAGGCAGAGATGCAGCCAGTCAGAATGCTCTCTACAGTGCTGGTGTAGAACCGTGTGAGGATGTGGCAGTTCATTCCAAACTTCCTCAGCCATCTCAGGAAGAAGAGGCACTGATGAGCCTTCTTCACAACGGCCTCAGTGTGGACGGACCATGTGAGTTCCTCAGTGATGTGGACACCCAGGAACTTGAAGCTGCTGACTCTCTCCACTGGTGCTCCATTGATGGTGATGGGACTGTGTTCTCTATCTCTTCTCCTGAAGTCCACCACAAGCTCCTTTGTCTTACTGACGTTGAGGGAGAGGTTGTGCTCCTGACACCAGTGTGTCAGAGTGTGCACCTCCTCTCTGTAGGCTGTTTCATCATTGTCAGTGATCAGACCTACCACCGTCTCACACATTCTCACATAAGTGTTCTTTTTTTCCAGGTTGGAGAGAGCAGTGTGTATTGTAGATGCAATGGCATCATCAGTGGAGCGGTTGTTGCGGTAAGCAAACTGCAATGGGTCTAGTGATGGAGGTAGCACAGAGCAGATGTAATCTCTGATTAGTCTCTCAAAGCATTTGCTGATGATGGGGGTCAGAGCAACAGGATGCCAGTCATTTAAGCAAGTGATTTTGGATTTCTTTGGAACAGGCACAATGGTGGACATTTTAAAGCATGTGGGGACTACAGACAAAGAGAGGGAAAGGTTGAAAATGTCAGTTAAAAACACCAGCCAGTTGGTTCATGCACACTCTGATGACACGGCCCGGAATGCCGTCTGGACCCGCGGCTTTACAGATATTCACCCCTTGGAAGGATCGGGTTACATCCGCTACAGAGACGGAGAGTGAACTAACCTCTGTAGCTTCGGCTGCGAGAGCTCTCTCGGCGAGGGCGGTGTTATTTCCCTCAAAACAAGCATACAAATATTTAGCTCATCCGGGAGAGAGGCAGCGGTGTTCATGGCGGAGTTTTTATTCCCTTTAAAGTCCGTGATGATGTTAATTCCCTGCCACATGCTTCTAGAGTTGGTGGTGATAAACTGTCCTTCAATCTTGTTCCTGTACTGACGTTTTGCTGTTCTGATTTTTCGGAGGGCATAACTGGCTTGTTTATGCTCCTCCGCATTCCCGGAATTAAAAGCGGAGGTCCGCGCATCAAGTGCCGCGTGAACATCGCTATTAATCCAAGGTTTCTGGTTCGGGTAGATCCGTATTGTTTTGCTCGGAACAACATCCTCTACGCACTTTCTGATGAAACATGTTACGCTATCAGCGTAAAGCTCGATGTCGTCATCAGAGGCGGACCGGAACATCTCCCAGTCCGCGTGATCAAAACAGTCTTGTAGCGTAGAGTCTGATTGTTCCGACCAGCACTGGATCGTTCTGAGGGTGGGTGCTTCCTGTTTCAGTTTCTGCCTGTAAGCGGGCAGAAGCAGAATGGAAGAGTGGTCCGATTTGCCAAATGGTGGGCGGGGGAGGGATTTGTAGCCGTCCCGGAAAGGAGAGTAGCAATGGTCCAAAACCCGGTCCCCTCGTGTGTTAAAACTAATGTGTTGGTGGTATTTTGGTGCAACTGATTTGAAACTGGCTTTGTTAAAGTCCTTTAACGGTTTCCTGCTTGCTTATAATCCCATACAGTTCCTTGAGTGCCCGGTCTGTGTCGGCTTGTGGCAGGATGTACACAGCAGTGATAATGACCACTGTGAATTCCCTCAGTAGCCAGAATGGTCGACACAGAAGCATGAGAAATTCCAGATCAGGAGAGCAGAAAGACTTGATAGAATGTAAGTTCCTCTGATTACACCAGGATTTGTTGATCATAAAACATACATCACCACCTCTGCTTTTACCTGAGAGGTCTTTCGCTCTGTCTGCTCGGTGCACGGAGAACCCAGCGGGTTTGATGGCTGAGTCTGGAATCTCCGCAGACATCCAAGTTTCTGTAAGGCAGATAATGCAGCAGTCCCTCGTCTCTCGTTGGAAAGAGATCCGCGCTCTCAGCTCGCAGAGCTTGTTGTCCAGAGAATGAACATTTGCCAGTAGAATACTGGGTAGCAGGGGTCGATTTGCACAACACCTTACTCTGATGAGAACGCCGGCTCTGTTTCCCCTTTTCCTTTTAAATTTCCGCAGCCGGGCAGCCCAGAAAAAGGGCTCAGCTGGTGTGTTTGTAAACAGCGGGTCAGCATTGAGGAATTTGAAGTCCGGTTTACGGTGTGTAATTGCAGAACCAATGTCCAAAAGTGTTTGTCTGTCATAGACAATAAGGCAGACAACATCCAAGACAAAAAACATAAGAATTATAAGCAAAACAAACAAAACACTACAATGTTGTGTCGGAGCTCGCAACGCAGCAGCCATACTCTGTGCCATCTTGAGTCCATCAAAAGGTTAAAGTCTCCTCCCAATATTATATCATGAGGGTTGCCAGCGACTTGCAACATCCCTTCAAGATCTATAAAAAAGCCCTGATCACCAACGTTAGGTGCATAAATATTAGCCAAAATAAGACTTTGTCCCTGAATTTCAGCTAAAACAATAATGACTCTTCATAATTTAAATTTAATCTGTTTGAGACATTTGAACTGTAGATGTTTACTTATCAGTGTAATGAGTCCCCTGCTCTTACTCGAGCCAGCACTATAAAAAAATGCACAAATTTGTCTGATTTAGTCAGAGATAATTTTGATCCTTTAATAAAAAGATTTTCAAATGATGTGGACAGGTGAGCTTCATTACACATATCGATGATTGGGAAGGTTAATGTTATTAAAATGAATTGTATTCCGAAATTCAACTACCTGCTATAGTCTCTCCTTGTAGATGTCCCCCTCTCTTATTTCAAGCAATTTGATAGCAGAGCGAAGTCCTTCATTTGGAATGGTAAGCGTTCCAGTTTAAATTTCAATAAGTTACATAGGCCGATTGACAAAGGTGGGTTAGGCCTACTCAAGATTTTGTTTTATTATTATGCATTCGGTCTCAGACATTTGGCTCATTGGTCGCTTCCACCTGACAGAGCCCCTCCCTGGTTTTGTGTTGAAAAGGAAGTTCTTACCCCTATCTCGCCACTGCAAAGCCTTTCGATTAAACTAGCCGGAGAGGTTAAGTCACACCCCATTATTTTGCATTTGCACTCGATATGGACAAAAGTGTCCAGAGTGCTTAGTTCTGATATTTATTTAAATGTAGCCCTGAGCATATGGCTGAACCCTAAACTATGTATTAATAAGTCCCCTTTCTGTTGGTCAGATTGGATTGTGAGGGGGGTTAATACACTTGGTGACCTATATGAGAGTGGAGTATTGAGATCTTTTGAAAATTTATTTCAACAGTTTGGGATTCCCAGATCTCAATTTTGTAAGTATTTACAGCTGCGCCACCTGCTCTGCACTGTTTTTGGTAGTAGCATACACCTCCCCCCCCAGAGCGGCAGATACTCTGGGAGTGGTGATTACTGCTTTTGGGAAGGGTCATGAGGCATCAGTGTATTACTCCCTGCTAATTCAGAGTCTGGGGGACGGAGCTTTAAATTTTCTCAAAAGATTATGGGAGGAAGATTTACATTTGTTATTGGAGGAGGGAGTGTGGGCTAGGATTCTAAAAAGAGATCTAGAGATGCAAGGGTTCGCCTTATGCAATTTAAGATTTTACATAGATTTTATTGGACCCCCTCTAGATTGTGTAGGCTTGGTCTTAAGGACACATTCATCTGCTGGCGATGCCCTTCTGAAGATGGAGACACCACCCATGTTTTTTGGGGGTGTCGTAAGATCCAAGAATTTTGGCTGAAGGTGCAAAGTTTTGTGTGTGATATGTTGGGCACTCAGGTCTCGTTCTGCCCCAGACTCTGTATTTTGGGAGATGGGGAGGTCATGGATTTGGAGGATAAGTACATGAAGGACTGGGTTTTGACCAGTGTGATGATTGGTAGGCAGGTTATTTTGAGGAGTTGGAAATCGGATGGAGCACCCTCGTTCCCAGAGTGGTGCGTGGAGATGGGAAGGGTGGCGGCCTTCAAGGAGGGGTCGAGCATAAGGTTGGGAGTTAGGGATTCTTACAATAAGAAATGGGGCAATTAGCATTTTTGGGGGAATCTCGAGGTGGGGCGGTGGAGGGAGTAATTTATAGTTTTAAAAAAAAATGTATTATACTTGATTATTGTATTTTATTTTTTGTTGTTGTTTTAGTTTTGTGTTTTTTTCTGTGTGTGTGTCTATATTCTATTGACCACATGGGTGTTTGTGGGGGGGTCAGGGTGGGGTGGGAGTTTAGTTGGGGGTGGGGATATAGTGGGGGTTTAATGTTTAAAGTGTTTGATTCAATATATATATATATATATATATATATATATATATATATATATATATATATATATATGTTGTTGTATTTTTTTGTGTTAATTTATGAATCAATAAAAAGTTTAATAACAAAAAAAGGCTAATCATCCTTAATCAATAAGATTTCACACAGCAAATTTAAAAAAATCTTCTCTGGCCACCATACTTCATCAGACAACTGCATTTTCAACCATTTTAATTACAAGCTAGAGGGAAACTTAGAGTGTATGAAATATACATAATTTTGTGGGCAATTTTGAATGGCTGCACTAACGATTCAACTACTTTGGTGGCCAAGTCAGTTACACACCCATAATGACTACCTGTGTAAACATTAAAGTCGAGAGTATACCCCGAGCCTGATGTTGCAGTTACCCATAATTTAAAACCCCACCGAGTAGGCTTACCCTTCATGTATTGTTTAAATCCTGATCGAGCTTTAGACTTGACCATACGTTTATCTATTGCGAGATTTTGGTTAGGCTGAAAGAGCTGCTGGCATTTTTGTTTGAGGTGGTCCATAAGATAACACAACTCCTAAGGCGATCCTGATTATCCTCTGTGGTAGGGTCTACAACATGTAGAGCTGCTAAAAGAGCCTTGTAGCAGTCACGTGACATAAATCCCTTTGCCCAAGAGCCTAGAAGTGACTTGGTTCCCCAATGACGATGGGAATCAGGGAGAATTGAAAACCCCATGTAAATAAGCAACCCAAGAAATTTGTAAAATTCATCAGGGGTCACCTCCATCCAAGCCCCCTGGTAGCTGGAATATGACGGACAGTTTAGGACAAGCTCCCACCCCTGACGGTTTGTAAAGCTGCATATCTCAGCAACTACAGCCTGAGTAAAAAAAAGCATGAAAAAGTAAATTTCTCGCAACATCATACGCAAACGCTACCTAAGTCAATACCGAATGGATGGCTAGGCTTAAATGGGAGAGGTTTTGGTGCCTGTGAATCGATGTGAGAGTACGAGGGATAAGAAACATAGTCATGGAAGCATTTATGCTTTCTAGCAGACTTGGGACCTGTGTGAGAATGGCTAGCCATACCCAAAATAATAAGAGTAACAGTGTTAGAGTTACTGTGAGTATCAGTCAAATGAGAAACAGAAACAAACAATACATACACATTCATACATACCCAGCTGATGGTCTTGGCTGGGCATCAGGTTCCATCTCATCCTCCATCTCATCGTGGTCTGGGTCTTCATGTAGTAGTTCCTGGTCCAGCAGATCTTCCTCCTTTGTGCTCATGCCCTCATGAGCCATGTCCTCCTCTGCGATGAACCTAAGCTCATCAGCAGTCAGCTGCCACCGCCTCTTGAGGGTGCTGAGCAGGGAGCCATAGTCTCTATCCATCTCTACAACAGAAAAAAGTACAACAATTGGTAGCCAGCAGTGTGTTCTGCACAAATCCGTACACTGAATAGTCACCAAAGGCTTGCAGACTTACCAGAATGTCCAACTGCAGACAGCCCTCTCACACTTTCCTTGTGAACAGGAAGCTACACACAATCTAAAACCATGTCTGTGTGATGGATGGGTAAGGCTATCTGCTAATTTATAGCAAGATGTCTGCCATTTTTTTACTACATGGGAAAATCAACAAGCTAGATAACTTATCTAACTAGCAGGCCAGTTTCCAGGCAGGTCTGAACAGCATCTGCTCTCTGCTTCATTACTTCAGGCGGATTTTTCACAAGAGACAAAATTGGCCAAAAAAGTTATTGATATTTAAATAAAAATGTACATAGTATTGCTAGCTAATGTTTATGTGTGGCTAAAACGGTGAAGGTGAAATGTGTACACGGGGATATTCACAAGTATCCGGTGGTGACCCTGACAATTAAATTTCGGGGGAAAAAGCATAGAGTGGAGGCCGTGGTTAGTTCCTGCCTCACCCATCCGCTGATTTTGGGGACTGATTGGCCTGATTTTAGAGTTTTATTAAAGGAAATTTGCGCGGATGGGTCCTGTACGAAAATAGGGAGATGTGTGATGTGCGATGCTCTGGCAGGGGAGGCGGAGCCGGGGCCATCCTCGACAGCTCCACGTCATAATGACGAGAGAGGGGGAGAGGCTGCAGCCCCTCCCCTTCTCAGGGAATTCCCTGACGGGGATTTTACTTTGGAGCAGTCACGAGACGAAACCCTCAAACACGCCTTTGACCAAGTGAGAGTCATCGATGGTCAACGACTCCAGCCTGACATCGCCCTTTCATACCCCTATTTTGCAATTATAAATGAGCGGTTGTATCGAGTGACACAGGACACTCGGACCAAAGAGGATACAACCCAACTTTTGATTCCAAGGAGCCGTCGGGAAATGATATTCCAGGCAGCTCATTATAATCCCATGGCGGGTCACCTAGGAGAAAGGAAAACACTGAACCGTCTAATAGCCCGTTTCTATTGGCGGCGATATCCGCAGGTTGTGTGCGGCATGCCGCGAATGCCAGCTGGTTAACCCACCGGCCACCCCAAAAGCGCCATTGCGCCCTCTCCCTCTGATCGAGGTTCCCTTTGAGAGAATTGGAATGGACCTCGTCGGGCCATTAGAATGGTCAGCACGCGGACATCACTTTGTATTGGTCCTAGTGGACTATGCAACACGATATCCGGAAGCAGTGCCGCAGTGTTGCGGAGGCACTCTTCAAAATAATCTCCCGGGTGGGGATTCCGAAAGAAATCCTCACCGATCAGGGCACAACATTTATGTCACGGACACTACGCGAACTGTACGAGTTGTTAAATATTAAATCGATTCGCACCAGTGTATACCATCCTCAAACGGATGGCCTGGTGGAACGATTTAATAAAACCCTCAAAAACATGATTCGTAAGTTCGCGCACAATGATTCTAGAAATTGGGATAAATGGCTCGACCCCCTGTTATTTGCAGTACGAGAGGTCCCGCAAGCCTCCACTGGCTTCTCCCCTGTATTGCGAGAGGCCTGGGAGGAGGGACCTTCAAACAGTAAAAATGAAATTCAGTATGTTCTTGATCTTCGAGCAAAACTCCACACTTTGGGGCAACTAACACAGGAGAATTTGCTCCAAGCTCAAGAACGACAGCGCCGACTGTATGACAGGGGAACTCAGCTAAGGGAATTTGCACCGGGAGATAAAGTACTTGTATTGCTTCCCACATCAAGCTCTAAATTTCTCGCCAAGTGGCAAGGACCCTTTGAGGTCACATGACGAGTGGGGGATCTCGATTATGAGGTTAAACGAACCGATAGAGGGGACGCTCCTCAAATATACCACCTCAATCTCCTGAAATTGTGGAGGGAGGCGGTTCCCGTGACGTTGGCTACGGTAGTTCCCGAGAAGGCGGAGCTCGGACCGGAGGTGAGTTCAAAACATAAACAGTTCACCCCAGTCATTTGCGGAGACCACCTCTTACCGAGCCAACTCGCAGAGGTTGCTAGGTTACAACAGGAGTTTGCAGATGTGTTCTCCCCTCTACTGGGACGTACAAACCTCATCCATCACCACATCGAGACCGAGCCGGGGGTCGTGGTACGTAGCCGCCCCTATGGACTACCCGAACACAAGAAGAAAATTGTTCGGGAAGAATTGGATGCGATGCTTGATATGGGGGTAATAGAAGAATCCCACAGTGATTGGTCCAGCCCAGTTGTTCTAGTGCCTAAGAGCGACGGGTCTGTGCGATTCTGTGTGGATTATAGAAAAGTCAACGCGGTGTCTAAATTTTATGCATATCCAATGCCTCGCGTTGATGAGTTGCTCAATCGGTTGGGTCGATCTTTCGTTTTTATTCGACATTGGATTCGATGAAGGGTTATTGGCAGATCCCCTTGACACCAATTTCCCGTGAGAAAACCGCCTTCTCCACACCGTTTGGATTACACCAATTTGTGACACTTCCGTTCGGTTTGTTTGGAGCCCCGGCTACGTTTCAGCGTCTCATGGACCGAATCCTCAGACCGCATTCAGCTTACGCCGCTGCCTATTTAGATGACATCATCATTTATAGCAATGATTGGCAGCGGCATATGCAACATCTGAGGGCGGTTCTGAGATCGCTGCGCCGAGCGGGACTCACAGCGAATCCGAAGAAGTGCGCGATTGGACGGGTGGAGGTACGGTATCTGGGGTTCCACTTGGGCCATGGGCAGGTGCGTCCCCAAATTGACAAGACAGCGGCGATTGCGACCTGCCTGAGACCCAAGACCAAAAAGGGGGTGAGACAGTTCCTGGGGCTGGCTGGCTATTATAGAAGGTTCGTACCTAATTATTCGGACGTCACCAGCCCGCTGACTGATCTCACTAAAAAGGGAGCTCCAGATCTGGTCCAGTGGACGGAGCAGTGTCAGCGGGCGTTCACGCAAGTTAAAGCTGCACTTTGCGGGGGGCTGCTTTTGCATTCACCTGACTTCTCTCTCCCTTTTGTTTTACAGACATATGCTTCAGACAGGGGCCTGGGGGCTGTACTCTCGCAGGTGGTGGAGGGGGAGGAGCGCCCGGTGCTGTACATTAGCCGTAAGCTCTCGTTAAGGGAAACTAAGTACAGCACCGTAGAAAAGGAGTGTCTTGCCATCAAGTGGGTGGTCCTCACTCTCCGATACTACCTGCTGGGGCGGGCCTTCACCCTCTGTTCCAATCACGCCCCACTCCAGTGGCTCCACCGCATGAAAGATACTAACGCCCGGATCACCCGTTGGTATCTGGCTCTTCAGCCGTTTAAGTTCAAGGTGGTCCACAGACCGGGGGCGCAGATGGCTGTCGCCGACTTCCTTTCCAGGAATGGGGGAGGAGTGGTAGGCAGGCCAGATGCCGGCCCGGCCTGAGTCGGGCGGTGGGGATATGTGGCAGCGGGGGCGTGGTCAAGCATCTCTCTGGAGAGAGAGAAAGCGGTAAGGACGCTACACCTGAGCTAAAGTATGTCTAACACCTGTCTCTAATTTCAGTGAGCACGGGGAGAGCGGCATAAATAGAGCCACACAGCACTTAGTCGGGAAGAGAGACTGGACACAACAGAGCCGAGCCAGAGCAAAGATTTTTAGTAATGAGAGTTTATTTGTGAAGCAGTGTGTGATAGTTCTTTAACTTAGTGCTTAAAGTGAAACTGTAAATTTGTGCTGCGAAGAGGGAAAAATAAATCCTTACCTTAACAAGGAAAGCTGCTTCTCGCCTCCTCTTTTACAGTTTATTTAGCAAGTTTCACAGAAATTTGCTTAAAAATAGAGGCTAGCTGCCTGTCCGATAAACGCCGACGGTCATGTAATTTTTTCCAGAAATATCAAGCATTACTCCTACAAATAAATGCTTTGTAACTAAAACGTTTTGACTTTCAATTGATAATACTGACAACACGTTAAATAACTTGTCTTACCTCAAAAGATTGCCTCAGTTTTCAATTTGAAGCAGTAAATCCAACACTTGAGGTAATTTCCCAGGGTATCCTCGCTGGCTCCACTCAGGCAAATGGAGGATGACGCTGATGATGATACATTTATTATTCACACCCAGTAACCCCTATCATATGTGCTTTTAGCTTATATTGTCATGAGTATCTGGCAGTTTTCAGAAATAAAATCGGTGATTGGACGGCAAAGATATTGAGACAGGAAGCATGGGAATAATTGTTCCCAAATTTGAATGCTCCGGCTGGTAAGTGTTAAGTAGAGAGCTGTACGTTAAAGAACGCAATTCTTAAACTCTTCAATGAGCAAAAGCTTACGCAAGGAAGTGTTATCGGTGACTTTACATGCCTTAATCCAGCTGTTAAACAGAATACCCTCGACATATGTCTGAGAGGCAGATTTTTTTTGTCGTGCGAAAATAACTTTTGGTTAGGCAGTTAGATCCAGAGTTGTTTATTACATGTAGCCATGTAACATGTAATGCTGTCTATAATGCTCAGGCACCAATTCATATGCACGAAGAATGCATTTTTTACAGCTTAATACTGAACGCTTTCTTCTAAAGAGAGAGAAGCACTCACCTTCTGCGATTTTCCAGTGAGTTGACACTGTAACATTAACGGCCAGGACTCGCTTGGCCACTTCAAAGCAGTAGCTATTCGTTCAAATTCCTGAAAATATGATTTCTCATGGAAAGGTGGAACTATTGTAATGTTCTTTGCCACACTAAAAGGAAAAACAGGGGAAACAGTTGAGGAATCTGTCAATACCGAGGTAGCAATGGATACTGGAACAACTGAATCACTTGCAACTGCTGTGGGGTTTGATAACAGCAGTCCCAGACTCAGGACTACCTCCCGACACAGTTTTTTGGATACGCCCGAATCTATTTGACCAGCCTGTAATTATAGCTCTCTCATTCGGATTTTTGGATCCGCGTTCACGCTTGAGTTCTATCTTGAGCCTCTGACTGCAACCAAGCTAACCAAACATTGTTCCACCAGTCATCAGTGACAGCTGCCTCTGCTAAAACACCACCCATTGCAGGTAATACTCCTTTATTAGCTTAACCAGCCAGCAGACAAGCCTTCAAGTCCTTTTTAAGTAGTGCTCTTGAGACGGGTATCCCATAATGTTGGGCAATAAGAAACAAATCGTCCTTCCTACAATTTGCTATTACCTCAACACTTGGTTGATCTATAAACTCGTTCAAATCAAAGGATGCCAATATCAACAACCACCAAAACTGCTAGAGCAAAATGAGCAAACAGGCTACATGTAATAAACAACTCCGGATCTAACTGCCTAGCCAAAACTAACTAAAACCTCTCTAGTCTTCAGAGGGTTACTAATTGAGAGGTGAAACCAACAAATCAGTAAACCGTAGGAAGTACTGGCGCTAGACACAAGCCAGCTGGTTTACTCTACCTACCCAGAGGTCGCTTAAAACATAAACATTAAGCCTCATTAATGTGATCAACAGAATTCAGTGCTGCTCAATAAATAGATTGACTATCCCAGACAAACCCCAAATTTATGTTACGAACCCCTATTAGTTGAAAAAGGTATGCAAAAGGAGAAGGCAACATATAAAGGATGCGTGTAACTTTGATACAGAAACAAATTAATGTTTATTAAACAACCCATAATGATAATGTCAAAAGAGGAAACACACATCATAACAAAATTAATGAAGTGAACATAACACTATCAAGTAACTTAACACAATGCAAAACTAAACAACACAAGAACAGAAAAAGGGTTTGTTTGCTGGACTGGTAAACATATGTTCTCCTCTCCCTCATGCTCTGCTTCAGTGGCTTTTTGGTACTCGATTCAATCAGTGAAGCTCAGATGAGCAGACGAGTCAAAGGTGTGCAAAGGCAGACCTAAAAGAAACTCACTCTCGGAGTGAGAAAGAAGAGAGCGTGAGTGAGAGAGCAAGAGCGAGAGAGAGAAAAACAAACACCCGAAGTCACGAACCATAACAAAGTAATAAGAAAAAACATAACAAAAAGATATTCCTGTTTTTTATATGTATGTGTGTCAGTGGGATTTAAAATGACACCTATTTTGTTCAGATCAAGCAAGTGTTTTTTTATTTTTTATTATTAGATAATTATTTTTTTTAAAACAATTTCTGCATGAGTGGCCCGCACGAGCCCGTTCAGTTCAATGAATCCAACAATCAATAAAAAAATATATATTTTTAAATAGTAGTACAAAACCTGTCATAATTAGTAAAAAAAGAAGTTGACAAAAAGATCTAATCTAATATCTTGGAATAATATATGCAATATGCGAGATTTATTAACCTTAATCTTAGTGGGAACACAAAAGGTGTAAGCAAAATGAACACAACACAAGGGTTAAACAACTTTACAGCTCAAATAATACAGAAAAATAAATGCAAGTGCTTTTTATAAAATTATAAACTTCACATTTCTGCATTTAAACCCACCAAAAATTGGCCCCAGTCATTTCCATTGCAAGTGTCTCTGTAATGGGGTGAGACAACATAATTTTTTGTGGTAATGAATTTTACGACGCAAATGCTGCTGACTACGTACTCCAGAAAACACATTGTAAAAAATAGACGTGATCTGGGAACTTTATACGGCATGTCATTGAACAGACTGCAAGATCTCATGGGGGGGACGGAATCACTTCAACACATGGCCTCTGAAAAGAATCACATATAGTTGTATCGTTCGGAACACAAGAACAACAATACAGAACAACATAACATGTTTTCATGACGTGAGTTGTACAACATAATATCACCAATGCATGCATCTAGTCTAATGTTTAAAGGTGTTGCCATCTTGTGGTGGAGTCATCACAATAATTAGATACAACTAACCAGTATGGATTCTGTCATGTGCTTTCAGGGACTTTGACCAAGCGAAGCTCTTTTCACAGTGTGAACACTTGTAAGGTTTCTCTCCAGTATGGATTCTCTCGTGTGTTTTTAGGTTTTGTGACTGAGTGAAGCTCTTTTCACAGTGTGAGCACTTGTAAGGTTTTTCTCCAGTATGGATTCTCTCATGTTCTTTAAGGCGTATTGACAGAGTGAAACTCTTTTCACAGTGTGAGCACTTGTAAGGTTTCTCTCCAGTATGAATTCTCTCATGTTCTTTTAGGCGTATTGACCGAGTGAAACTCTTTTCACAGTGTGAGCACTTGTAAGGTTTCTCTCCAGTATGTATTCTCTTGTGTATTTTCAGGTCTTGTGACTGAGTGAAACTCTTTTCACAGTGTGAGCACTTGTAAGGTTTCTCTCCAGTATGGATTCTCTCATGTTTTTTCAGGTCTTGTGAATGAGTGAAACTCTTTTCACAGTGTGAGCACTTGTAAGGTTTTTCTCCAGTATGGATTCTCTCATGTTCTTTTAGGCATATTGACCAAGTGAAGCTCTTTTCACAGTGTGAGCACTTGTAAGGTTTCTCTCCAGTATGGATTCTCTCGTGTGTTTTTAGATTTTGTGACTGAGTGAAACTCTTTTCACAGTGTGAGCACTTGTAAGGTTTTTCTCCAGTATGGATTCTCTCATGTTCTTTTAGGCGTATTGACAGAGTGAAACTCTTTTCACATTGTGAGCACTTGTAAGGTTTTTCTCCAGTATGGATTCTCTCATGTTCTTTTAGGCGTATTGACCGAGTGAAACTCTTTTCACATTGTGAACACTTGTAAGGTTTTTCTCCAGTATGAATTCTCTCATGTGTTTTCAGGTCTTGTGACTGAGTGAAACTCTTTTCACAGTGTGAGCACTTGTAAGGTTTTTCTCCAGTATGGATTCTCTCATGTTTTTTCAGGTCTTGTGACTGAGTGAAACTCTTTTCACAGTGTGAGCACTTGTAAGATTTTTTTCCAGTATGGAATCTCTCATGTTTTTTCAGGTCTTGTGACAGAGTGAAACTCTTTTCACAGTGTGAGCACTTGTAAGGTTTCTCTCCAGTATGGATTCCCTCATGTTCTTTTAGGCGTATTGACCGAGTGAAACTCTTTTCACAGTGTGAGCACTTGTAAGGTTTTTCTCCAGTATGGATTCTCTCGTGTGTGTTCAGGTTTTGTGTGTAAGTGAAACTCTTTCCACAGTGTGAGCACTTGTAAGGTTTCTCTCCACTATGAATTATTTGGTGCTGTTTCAATATGCCGGCTGTAATAAAGGTCTTCCCACATTCAAAGCACATATGAGCGCTCACGCTGGTATGAATTTTCTGGTGTTCTTTCAAATAGAACAGGCATGCAAAACTCTTTCCACAAAATGAACACTTGTAAGGCTTCTCATTTCTGTGCGTTTTCAAATGTTTTTTTAAGTACTGTGCCAAAACAAATGTTTTTCCACACTTAACACATTTAAATGCTCTTTCTCCAAAGTGAATGTGGAGATGTTTATTTAGATAGGATGCACCTGTGAAACTCTTTCTGCACTGTTGGCATGTGTAAGGTTTCTCTCCTGTGTGAATTCTCATGTGTATATTAAGACAGGTTTTATATCTGAAACTCTTTCCACATTGAGAGCAGGTAAAAACATTTTTGGGTGTTTTTCTTTTAGGCTTTTTCGGTGAGAAAATCTTCTTAGTCTTTGAACAACTCAAAGATTCTTCAACATTTATTAAATCATGAAGTTTCTGATACTGAAGTTTCTCCTCCACTTCATTCAATTCTTGACCTTCCTCTTTCACTTCCATCAGCTCTGAAATAAACACAGTAAATAGACAAAAATCAATTCAAGAGGGACAAATGTTTAACATCAAATTGAAGCCTAATTTAATAGCAGAACAAAAACATCCAATAATAATTAGTTATTTTTTTCTGTGCACAAGGTATATATGGTATCCATCAAGGCTGCATGATGGACAGAAATATGTTTGAAATAATATTTTCCGGTTTAGTAATTATGCGAGGCCAAAAGGCTGTGTTTTAAAATAGTCTGCATTGAACGCTTCAGTTAGTGCTGCATGAGCCAGCTGCACCCTCTACACGCTGAGCAGCGCAGAAATAATAAAAACTATTTATTAAAATGAAAATTCAAATCGCCTAATTTGACAGAATGATCCCTTCCCAAATGTTGGCTTTTAATACAATAAGATTAAAACATCACAGATCAAAGCAATAAAAAGCAATCTATCTGAATCATCATGGTAAAGAAAAATGCTATTTGATTCTCGAAGTTTTAAAACTGGGGTCGAGATCATGTGAGGGGCAGAGAGAAGAATGATGGTAAATTTGTAACCCACTTTTTTAACCCATTTGAATGTAGTGGAGGAAAAGAACCATCCCAAAACAGCATTTACCACCCTCTTTGGAAACTGGCTATTCAATCACCTACCGCAGGGGCTTACAAACTCTCCTGCAACTTTTCAGAGAACAATGGAGAAAGTGATGTCTGGTCTTAACCTGCAGGAAGTTATAGCATTCCTGGATGATTTAATTATCTTCTCTGATACCCTCAAACAGCATGAGGAAAGATTAATGAAGGTTGGCACCCACCAAGTGCAAATTCTTTCAAACTTCTGTAAAGTACTTGGGGCATGTAATTTCTGCCCAAGGAATACACCCAGATCCTGACAAAATTTCTGCCATTAAGGAATGGCCAATACCAAAAACTGTCAGGGACCTTAGATCTTTTCTAGGGTTTGCGGGATACTACCGACGATTTATGGAGAACTATTCTCAGATAGTTAGACCTCTGAATGCATTACTCCAAGGAGAGTCCTCAACTAAACACAAAGCATCATCTCATTGTACAAGATGCAAAACACAGTCTTTATTGGGGAGGTGGGATGCTTATTGTCAGGCGGCCTTTGAGACGGTAATCCAAAAACTCACGTCTGAGCCGATTCTTGGATTTGCAGATTGGAAATTACCCTATATCCTCCACACTGATGCTAGTGTCACAGGCATAGGTGCAGCACTGTATCAAGTACAGGACGGTAGGACCAGAGTTGTTGCTTATGCTAGTCGTGGTCTTTCTAAAAGTGAGAAGAATTATCCAGTGCACAAGCTGGAATTTTTGGCTCTAAAGTGGGCTGTATGTGAAAAATTTCATGATTTTTTTTATGGCGCAAAGTTTACAGTGTTGACAGACAACAATCCACTGACGTATGTGCTTACCACTGCAAAATTAGATGCAGCTGGTCACAGGTGGCTTGCTGCTGTATCGATATATGATTTTGACATTAAATACAGAGCAGGAAAGACAAATATTGATGCAGATGGGTTATGTAGAAGGCCTCAAGAGCCTGCCATGGATGATGATGATTCTGGACTCTAGAGCTAGCAAGAGCAAGGTTCTATTGGCCAAAGATGGCAGAATACGTTGAACAGAAATGCAAGACTTTTGAAAGATGTCTAAAGAGGAAAGCCTGTGCACATAGAGCAGCAAAGCTTGTCAACATCAAAGCCTATGCTCCACTAGAATTAGTATGTATTGATTACCTTTCATTAGAACCAGATTCTAGTGACACTAGAATCATTTTAGTCATTACAGACTATTTTACTATGTACTCGATGGCATTCCCCACAAAATTTCAAACAGCCAAAATGGTAGCTAATACATTGTGGGAAAATCTGATCTGTAATTTTGGGTTTCCAAAAAGAATACATAGTGATCAGGGGGCAAATTTTGAGTCTGAGTTGGTGAAAGAGTTATGTACATTGGCAGGTGTAAAATCCAGAACCACACCATATCACCCCAGGGGAAACCCAGTGGAAAGGTTTAACCAAACCCTTCTAGACTTACTGGGAACCCTGAGTGATCAGAAAAAGGAACATTGGCGAAAGTATGTGCGGCCTCTAATTCATGCT